>NC_044368.1:13368559-13668559 GCF_007364275.1 Archocentrus centrarchus
TTGTTAGGTACATCTGTTCAACTGTCTGTTAACACAAATATCTAATCAGCCAATCACATGGCATCAACTCAGTGTATTTATGTATGTAGACATGGTCAAGACACCCTCCTGAAGTTCAAACGGAACATCAGAATGGGGAAGAAAGGTGATTTAAGTGACCCTGAACCTGTCAGCCCAGCTGGTGTGGGAGACTGCTGATCTACTGTGATTCTCTCATTCAACCATCTCTGGAGTTTACAGAAAATGGTCCACAATAGAGAAAATATCCAGTGAACAGCAGTTATCTGGGTGAAAATGCCTTTTTGATGCCAGAGGTCAGGAGATTAGCCAGGCAAGAGTAAAATAAATAACCACTCATTAAAACCATACAGAAGAGTGAAAATACTGAATGCACAACAGGTTAAACCTAAAAGCAGATGGGCTATAGCAACAGAAGAGCACACCAGATGCTGCTCCTATCAGCTAAGAGCAGGAAACTGATGCTGCCATTCACACAGGTTCACCATGACAGAAGACTGGAAAAAACATTGCCTGGTCTGATGAGTCTCATATACATCAGTACAAATACTTGGGAACTGTCACTGATGACAGTTGATTTGAACAGCATGCTGATGTGGCGTGTAAAAAAAAAAAAAAAAAAAAAAAAAGTCCACCAACAGCTGCATTTCCTTTGCAAAGTGTGCTGTTTTAATGTTGATTGTATTTTTCTGAGAATGTTTTACAAATATTTTATTGAATCTGTTTTTTCACTTTCATCAGTTGCTATGGCCTTAACATAAAAAAACAACCAAAAACAAAAAAAAAAAAGGCAGGGGCACCAGGGTGGCTCAGTGGTAGAGCAGGTGACGACATACATGCCACAATGGATGTATGCAGGTTCGAGTCTCAGCCTGCGCCCCCCACCGCATGCCCATACTGTGACAAAAATTACAAACAGGTATTATGGTGTGTTGAATCTATAGATGTGTTTCCTCTGTAAACTGAAAGACTCTATAGTATATTTACCTATTGCCTTTCAATATTACCCTTTTCCTGCTGGTTATGATCCACAGCTACTTGTAAGAGCAGCAAGAAAATTTAAATTAGCCGATTTCTCTATATTCTCTGTATGCATCTTAAAGTTGTTTAATACAAGTGAATTTCAAGTAATGAATCTTGTGTGCACAAAATAACTGTCACAGGCTGTTAGGTGCTTTGTAGAAAAACAGTTACTTATAGTCTAGCAACATCCAGCCCAGATGCATCATCCTGTTGAACACGACGGTTCCTTGAATCAGTTTTATTACAACAGTCACCGAGACATTTTATGGGCAGTAGTATGACTTCTGAAGTCAGAATGTGGAAAAAATTCTCAGAATGAAGGTCCATCCCTTTGGAATAACACTATTCTCCCTGAATACAATACTTTGTTCAGAGGTCACGCATGTCGAAATATTCCCCTAAAAAAAGAAAAGAAAAAAAGAATGGAGGCCTTTTATCAAGCCCAGGGTTAAGTAAACTTCACATGCTTGAACATGAAGTCAGTTCTGTATTTCTACCATTGCATTTAAAAAAAGATTTCAAGAAAGAAACAATTTTGGTTTGCCTTGTTGACAAATCAGAACCAGAGTATATGTGCATAATATTACTAAACATTTGCTTAGTAGCCACTTACATGGATGAACAAAAATTAAGTTCTTTAAAAACAAAAATCCCATAGTAACAAAAGCTACAGTAAATGGTGGTATTATCATCTACACTTAATGCTAATTACAGGTGTAATGTGCAACATTCAGCTTCGTCCGCGTCTGTCTTCTCCACAACGGAACAGCTGAGATAACGAGAAGAGGGCGTAGCAAATTGCGAACAAAAGAGTAAATAATAAAAATGAAGCATCATTTTCTGATTGTTGTTTAGAGGGTACCCACGGTGAAACAAAGAAACACCACGAGTCTGCGGGAAGGCGCTGCGTTGCCAATTTCGTGACATTTCATCCTGTTATCTTTGGCCACTCTGCTTTACCTACGGGCCCTTGGAGAAACAGATTCACAGACATTCACAACACAGATGGAGAGCACAGGAGAGAGATGGAGCCTTGTAATGTTATCAAGTTTCCCCACCCTCAAACCCAGCAAACGTTTATTGGCTGGGACTTAAACACCCACCGCCTGAGGGCTGCAGCCCAGAAACCCCCTGAGCACAGCAAAATATGAAGAAAAACTACAAGCAGAGGAAAGGGTCTCTGCAAAGCATTACACCAGCACAGACTTCCAGGAGGTTGCACGAGGTGACTGAATTCTTGTATATTTACTTTTATCTGGTTATAAAACATAATCAGTCAGCAATGTTGCATGTGAATTATCTAAACAACAAGAAGAAAAAAAAAAACCTGATAAAAATTATCCTCCCATAACTGCAGCTGTAAGGGTGAAAATCTGAGAAAAAAAAAAAGGGAAAGTCCAAGATAGACAATATTCAAATATGGGGATTGTATGTAAATGCAGTTGTTTGTAAATGCGATCAAACCTCTGCAGTGCAAGACGAGGAATTTCAGGAGTTATAATGTGCTTTCCTTTCTGCATTCACAGTATTTTGTTTAGCTCTCGTACATTCATAATATGAATGGGTGCGTTTACCATTTGCATCATTAAAACTGTTGGAAAAGTCGATTACACTTTGTAAAGCGGTTAAACTCGTAACAAAATAACTTAAATACCTCACAAATAACATGTTTTCACAAAATACAAGAATGAAACATTTACAAATGGTTCACAAAAGATTTTTTTTTTTTTTTTTTTAAGACATCTACAACAGATAAACATTTTAATTGAGATATATCCATATTTCACTGGCGTGTTTTGGAAGTTAATCATTCAAATACAGTCAACTGTTATTGAAATACTAACCAGCCTCTGTAGATGAGGCTACGTAGCCTGCGGTCTAGAAGGATTCTTAGCCTGTTGATTCATAAGGATCTGTGGACATCAGTCGTGTTTGTAAGTGGCATTTCCTCCAGCCTACGGCCAGTTCTTTTGTGACGAGAACAAGCCCTCCTTATGCTTCTCACTGAGCTCATCCGTCCATCCATCTATCAGTCCCTATCTCCCTCACTTTCCCTTGTCCTGTCTGCACTGTCTCTTGCGCCGTCTCTGACACATGCACTACAAGAGCGCTCACACTCGGGGAGTCATGTTCTCATGACTGAACATGATTGACCCAGTGAATAAGGCATTAAAACCTCTAACACACTCACTGTGGCTGAGCAGCAGCTATAGATCACTGGGCAACGGCTTTGAAAATACAATGACTGGATTCAAAGTGCCTCTGGCGATGGCTATCTGCCATCTGGTCAGATCTTTGATACACAAAGTAGGACACTTGTTGAACTGCTCAGCGTGTTGTTTGTGAGTAGCAGGTTTGTAATTTGTGACAGATCGCAGAACATAATACAACAACAACAAGTACAGGACAAGCTGTATTAGCTGAAATGCAGCAACAGCATTTCAGCTGTTTCCTTTCAGATGACATTAATATGACTGCACTTCTTTTACTGCTTGTAGAAATCAGGATACAGGAGCAGGTTGTTGTGAAGCAGTGAAATGGCAGTCTTGGCTACCGCCCGGACACAGTCAACAAGTCGATGACATGTGATGATAATAGGATTATAAGCTCCAGCGGTTTTTTTATTTTTATTGCAGCTCCGAAGTGAAGCACAGCCCCCTTAAAGATATTAGTTCAGAGTGTGAGGAGAGAAAAAAAAAAACAAAAGCTGAACCTGGTCTTCACAAAATAGGTCAGCCAAAACCAGTTAACCACCACCCAAGGCAAGAAAATGTGTTTTGCCAGGCATTTTGAAAGATAACCAGCTACCAAAAAAAGCGCCGGGGGAATTTTGTGGTACACCTGCCACCACAGTAGATGAGTTTGCTCCTGTACAGTAGCTGTGGACCCTGCACTCAGATATGTGAAAGCAGAGGAGACCACTCATTTATCCAGCTGACTGGAGAGTGAGTTGGTATGCTGCTGTCCATTTTTTTTTTTTCCTTCATTAATCGTGCTTCATCCACTTTCATGTTCAGCGATCGCCTCCCTCTCTGGCTGAGCGTCAGCAGCGTGGGTGAGTGTTTGAAGTGGGATGGAGATAGACACAGTTGGGATCATGTCAGAAGGTTCCATTTGGCTATTTTCAGTGTTGCACACTGGTAAACGCCTTCCAGACTTGACCTAAAAATTAAAAGAAAAAGGAAAAAAAAAAAGAAAAAAGAACACAGCCTGTGTTTGTCATACAGTTATATATGACAAAGTAAATCTCAAAAGTGGGTTTCATTATATTAACGGAGTCTCGGATTACTACTGAATATTTGATGAGCTGTTAACTTTACAACGATTTCCTTCCTGGAAGTGCTCAGTATAATGAGGGCACATTAACAGCCAGGCTTTTTTAGTCTAACCCACAAAGACCAGCAGGCACAAGACTCAAGTCTTCATTCACTTACCAACCACACCATGAGAGCAACACAAGCTATGAAGGGGATGAGAACCAAAAGCAGGGGAGATCTCCTCGACCAAGCCTGCCCGCGATTCTCCTCCTGGACCCCTGCAAGGAGATGATTATTGACAATGTTACCAACTGCAGATCAATCCTCTTATTGAATGTGTGAGAGGACTCTGGTAGAAATCAATCTTAGTTAAAGCCAAGGATCAGTCATTTCAATAATATTTCTTCTGTGTGGTCATATAATGACTTTAAAAAATAAAAGCTTTTGGATTATGTAGCTCCTTTAACTATACATGCTGTCTATATGCTTAAGGCTGCATATCTGATATCTGTCCACACCTGGATTCTTGACCCTAAATTAATGCCTACTGTCCAATAAGCTAAGCATCCATTCAAAATTAAAACTTTAAATGCAAGTGAGGAATGTACCTGGTGTTTGTTCAGTACTAAGGCATGGTGGTGGCTCACAGGAGAAGTCAGGTGTTCCTTGAGCAGCAGTATGTAAGAAGTCTCTGATGTAGTCAAAGTAAGGACCTGTCAGTAAGCTCTGTTCCTGATAGTGACACTGGAAGCTCTGCATCGCCGTTTCCTGTGGGAAATCAGACAACAAGCCAACCTTAAATATCTCAGTTATTCAATTAAATGTTCCTGAAAACAGTCCTGCACTGTCCAAGTTATTAGATTATTCTGCCCAACACCAAGCTGCAGCCCTTATTTGCAAAGTAGCCATTTAGCTGTGTTTACACATGCCCCGTAGCCCTGAATTCTTCTAGATGTTACCCGATGGAGGTTTACACGAGAGTGCAGGTGTCCAAAGGTCTGCCAACACCCTAGTTCGAAGTAAACGCAACGCTGCATCAATAAATTAATAGCACAGCTAAGTTTGACTTTACAGCAAGTAAATGTGCACCATGTCCCGCCACATGTGCACACTGCTCTGGCAGCACCAGAGTAGTTTTCAGCAGTAAGAGTGCTATAGGTGAGAAAACTGCACATCTTTCTACACGAGCGGTTGAAGATCTTTTAACTTCAATTCAAGCAATGTTCGCAGTGAAGAAGCATTCACCAAAGTTTCTGATTACCCACCAGCCGGTCGTGGTCAAAGGTGAAGCGTAAACTTTTGAGCATTGCAATGAAAAGGAGTATGTTGTCTTTGTTGGAGGAGATGGTGCCAAACATGTTGGCCAGCTTCCGAAGGCTTTGCTCCAATGGATAGATATTTAACACCACCCAGCACGTGCCAGCCTGAAGATGGAGAGAAATCTATGAGCAACTTTGATTCAACTTAAATGTGATATTTGATTCTCTCACATTGCCTTATACATACCACTTCTTTGGGAATGTAACTAACAGGAATCTCATAATCATAGGGGATATTCTGCTTCTATAGAGGAATTAATGACAGGGGAGGATTTTTACTACAAATGATCAGGAACGGAAGCTCTTACAGAGATAACGATACAGCACAAAAGAGAAGTTCAGGTTACAGCATACTGTAAATGTGATATGCATCAATCCTGTAGTAACTCACCAACACTGGGAGCTTGTTCACATCATCAGTTATTGGTGATCCAAATTTTCCAGAGCAAAGATTCAAACCTGTTACCAGACTCAGGAGGAGACAAGGTGTTTTCAAGATCTGGGGGTGAAATGTATAAACGTCACACAGTCCACATTACATAAGGTACAGTATTTGACATCTAGTGTGGTGTTTAGCTGTTGCGAAGCATCGATTTACTCTAAAGTGAAAGTTGACCAGGGAAACCACTACACTTTGTTTGAGGGAAGTGTGGTTGTATTACAGGATAATCAATTTCCTCCCTCAGTTAAAGGTGAGGGTTCTGATGTCTTTACCAAGCATAAAAGCTCTTAAATAACAGGCTGGACATCATATTGGGACTAGAAATGGAGCTTCAGTCAATTAGTGGATCCACAGAAACAATCTTTTATTTGGTCTGTTAACTATTTTAATAATGCAGCTTATCCAACATTAACTTCCCCTCATTTTGTCAATATTATGGTAAATTTTAGATACTTAGGGCTTAAACTGTCAGTGGAGTAAAATGCAAATGACAACCCCCCCTCCTGTCTGACCAACAAACTAATCAGCAAATAAACCAATTGTTAGTTTCAGGTATGACAAAGTACATTTTATCCTTATATACATTTAAAAAAAAAAAAATGAAAAAAAAAAATCAATATTTACCCTCTTATCGTTTCATGTTACTGCCTTGTGAAGAGTGCTGCTGCAGCTTTATATGCAGCAGTTCCTGTAGACCTCTTAAAATTCACATGCTACTTAAATGCAGCTCCAAAAAGGAGCGTGCTTCACAATGTGGACTTTTATTTTTGAATAAGTCCTGTAATGTTATTTAATTGTACTAATTCCTTTATCTGTTTCACATTTATTAACTAAAACACGAAAGTCTGTAGAAATCCAGAAGTTGCGGCATTTTATAACATGTAAATAGCTGATAAAGGACAAAGAATGCAGAAAAATAATATAATCTAATATTCTTGTTAAATAAGCACAGATAAGAAAAAGCAGTGCCAGTTTAGAAGTCTATAGTTATACATATCTAGACTGTTAAAAACATTAAAGAAATAAGACATACTTACTTTCTTCCTCATATGGAGAAAGAATCCCAAATTTCTCAAATCCAGTGCATGAAATTCCGTGTTTTCAGTCCAAAGACAGAGCTCATCTCTATGTGTCTGTGGGTGTAATGTCCAAGCGTGTAGTGAAACTTGAGGATGGGCCGGCAGTCTGCTTTCACTTCAGACAAACTGGTGGACTTCTGACGTGGTGGAGTGGCCGCCTACAGGCTGAGTCATTATGTCGCACACTGACGCTGTCTGAGACTTTTCCATAAACTCCCACATATCAATTTGTTCATCAGTATAAAGTGGGTGCTTGTTCTCTCGAGAGAATATTTCGCTTAGAATATGTCAAGGTTATTCCTCAAGCTGTTGTTTGGAAAGTGAAAATCAGATGAGGTAGTTGAGGCATTCAGCCATGCTCTTTGATGCTTTTTTTTTTTTGCTATAACCTATTACAGTAAATTCATTATTTTGCACACCCTTTGGTTCAAAGACGCATCTACTGCGCATATAGATGTTTAGTTGCATAAGCCACTCATGACGTGCATTTGGATATACAGCATTTCAGGTCAGAATTTCATGTGCGGACTTGTGTAAATATACTGCAGTTAAAGGCCAATCTCTAACCACAGGGACACGGCCAGTTGATGACAGTGTAATGATATTTTGATTTGAGGTTTCAATGATATTTTTAACTGCAGCTCCAAACTGAATTACCACCTGAATGGAAGGGGAAAAGGAGGAGGAAGAAAAAAAAAAAAAAAAAAGAATCTGGTCTTTCCAAAATAGGCCAGACAAACGCATTTACACACCAGCTAAGATACTTTTTTTTTTTAAAGCTATCCAGCCACTAATTTCTCCATTTGTGCATCCTCCTGCCTCTGACCCAGAAATCATGAATATAATTAAAGCTTGCCAGAAGAGTGATGAGTGAAGATGCTCAGGTGTGCCTCCTGTGGGTAAGTCTTTCCACCTGTGATGTTTAACAGGAGTGACAGGGCTCCTGGAATATACAAACTAAGGCAAATAAGTAGTCCTTTTGTATTTAAAAGCATTTGTTATTCAAAGTGATCTGCACAGTCACTTTTCTCAGTTTGACAAATAAGTGTGCATGCTGTCATGTTTTGCCATATAAAAGTATAAGTATCATGAACACCAATATGACAATACAGCAGTAGGCTATAGGAAAGCAAGAGATTATTCAGCCATGCCTCATTTAATTCACATTGCTTTAAAATGACAACTCTGAAGCAAAGTGGTCTCATTTCGTTGCCTTGGCTCCTCTCTCCTTTTCCCCTTGGTTCCTTTGCTCAGATGCAAAGGTGGTGAGGAGAAAAGTGAAAAATATCACTGCATTATTGTAGCATTCTTGCTTTGGTCATCTTTCATACAGTGGCTCCAGTCTATGCAGTGAAACCAGAGGAGAATCAGACCACTCATTTATTCAGCAGGCTCATGCCAATAACAGAAGAACCTGGAGAGCGAGTCGTACTGCCGTCCAATTTTTTTCCCTCTTATTAATCATGCTTCAGATAGGCAGGCGCAGTTTGGCTCGTATTAGTAGGTTGCATTTGAATATTTTCAGTGGTGCAGGTCTGTAAACGCCTTTGAGACCTGGCCTGGGAGGGAAAAAAAGGAAAAAAAGGAAAAAAAAAAAGGCACAAAGCCTGAATAATGTTTATCATACAAATATAAATGGCAAAATAAAACTCAGAAGAGGGCTTCATTTCAATAACAGCCTCGAAGTACTGTTGAATTTTTGATGAGCTGTTAACTTTACAAGAACTGCCTTCCTGGAAGTGCCAACTAAAATGCTAAGACACATTACAAAATAGGCTTATTAGACCTGCCCACACACACAACAGTCAGTATAGTTGAAGTAGTTAAGGGAAGTTTTAGCACTAAGGACAACTCTTTAGAAGGGGCCCAAAAGCAAGAGAAACCCTAATTTGGGGATATGTACCCAGACACCATCCTCTCTGCACGGTTAAAAAGAACCAGCACAGTTATGAAGATTAAGAAGTCATTGTGGTCCAGTGCTTTCTCAGTTTGCATTACTGACCATTTCTGCACTAATGCAGTTACCTGCCTGAACAGCTGAAAGGCAAGAGTGCTGTTGGAGAAGTTTTAAACAGCATACAGAGTTTCGAGCTTAATGCTTCTGCCATTGCACATCAAGATATCCTATATAAAGCATTTCCTAATAGGCATTAAACTCAAAAGGAGGAAGGTGATTAGTTTTGCTTGTATTTGCATAAACTGGTGGACAAATGAAATTGTTGACTCAGTCCATCCATTTTCTTCCGCTTATCCGGGGATGGGTTGCGGGGGCAGCTGCCTAAGCAGACCCGACTCAACAGGGCTTGTAGTAAATTAAGTAAAACGGTAACAATTTGATGAGACATTGTAGAATAGATTAATTTTTGTCAGCATGAGGAAAATTGATTGTAAGATTTCACTCACCAGCCACACTAAAACAGCAACACAAGCTGTAAAGGGGATGACAACAAAGAGCAAGAGTGTCCACTTTCCCGAGTTGTCCTCTTCCCAAACCTCTGCAAGAAGGGAAATGTTGGAAATGTGAGCGACAACAGTTTATAAATTAAAGATTATAAAAATGTGACAGTGGGCAGGCCAATCCCATTGATTTTTTTTATTTATTCAACTTTTTTTTGGGGTACTTAAAGAGATTGCCCCAGAAATTCACATTTTTAATGGGAAATATGAAACATGTACAGCACAGCCCCCTTCTTTTACACATGTTTGATCATGTGGTTCCTTTACTGCATATTTTCCCTCTATGTTACAGTCAGTGTCTAGGTCCTATACAAAGCTGTTTTAGCACCTAAAAATCAGTAAACTACTTAAGTTGCTTGTAGTTTTTAAAGCATATTTTAAAAAATTAATTTAAATGCAAGTGAATATTGTACCTGGCGTTTGTTGAGTCATAAGGCATTGTGGTGGCTGGGACGTTCCTTGAGTAGCAGCAGCAGCAGTAGTATGTGTTGGTTGAGTACTGGGGCATGGTGGTGCCACGCACGAGAAATCAAATATTTCTCGATCAGCTAACCGCAAGAAATTTCCCAAGTAGTCAAAGTAAGGACCAGACTGTAAGCGCTGTTCCTGAAAGTGGCAATCATAGTCCTGCATTATCATTTCCTGTGGGAATCAGAACATAAGTCCACTTGAAATAATGAAATTATACAATTAAGCGTGCAAAAACAAATCATATCTAATACTTCTGCCTAAAACCGAGCTGCAGTGTTTTCTTGCACAGCAACCCAGTGTGCTTCAACAAATTACATCCAAACCGTATTTAATATAAATCTAATATAAATCAGAAATGCATGAATGAGGTTGAGGATTACCCACCAGTTTCATATGATCCAGCTTCACCCGTACGCTTTGGAGCGCTATAATAAAGATGAGCAGGCTCTCTCTGTTGGTTGATTTTTCCCCAAACATGCTGGACAGTCTCTCAAGACTTTCCTCCAGCGGGTAGAGATTTAACGTCATCCAGCAAGTGCCAGCCTGGAGATTCACATCCAAAAATCATAAACAACTTTTGTTAAAATTAAAGGGGAAAGCAAAAAAAAAATTAAAAAGTGCCGTGTTTCGTTTACCTGTTTCACCATTTTATACGTACCACATCTTTGGGAATTGAACTAAGAGGAATCTCATAGTCATTGGGAAAATTCTGCTTCTACAGTGGAAATAGTGGTTTTTAATTATCATCAAGGCTGCCAGCTCTTAATATACAGCATGTATGAACAGGACATGTGGCAACACAGCATTTATCTTGCACAGAGGAATATTTGTGGGACTTCATAAGAGTTAATAGTAAAAATCACCAGAATTGTGCTAAAGTTAAATATATAAGGGGTTTTTATTAAATTCCTTTAAGCCAAGCAAAAAGGGATATTTTTGGTTGTCAAATTGTTAGAAATGAGAAAATGGAAAAATCTGTGGATTAACCACCCCAAAAGGCTAATTCTGAGAAAAACACTAAGATGTGACCTGCATCAAGCCTGTAGCAGCTCACCACTTGTGGCACCCTTTCAAGATCGTCAGTTATTGGTGACCAATACTGTCCAAAGCAGTGATTCAAATTTGTCAGGAGACTCAGGAGGAGACAAGGTACCTTTAAGATAAATATGAAGAGACATGGCATTTACTTTACATTATGTGTAGTCATTTATAATGGAGGAATAAATTAGGATTAGCGATCGGTGCAGCAGCAGAAATAAGATTTTGCCACCGTCCCACAATTAACAGGAAGTATCAGCCTTTGATGTAAACTAGAAGATGTTCAAGGGTTTCAAACAACCAGCTAACCACAATAAAACCCTTCTCCAAGTGCCACCCCTCAAATTTATTGTCAAATACAGCAGGAACTGAGCAGTTCACCATATACTGTAAGCATGGGTCACTGTTTTTTTTAATAATTTAATTAAAAGGGAATTAATTTAGATTCATGCTACACCATCAAACTAGCTGACTTCACTTGTAATAATTACTAAAGGAGGGCTCCCTGTGAGTTTGCCTTACCTTGACATCCATTATCAACACCTGCACCCTCTGACTGACAAAAGGAAGCAGGGGCTGCAAACTGCCTTTTATGGAAACCCCTGGCAGCAGGGAGGGAAACCCCACCTATTACTCCAGCTGCTACATTCATGGCTTCTTAAAAAAAAAAAAAAAAAAAAAAAAAAAAAAGTCCTGTTATAAAAATTCAACACAAAAATCACAAAAAAGATGACCTAATAGAAGCATATTTCTTAGGCTATATATTTGTGCAGTAAAGACTGCCTTTGGAATGATAAAACTGTTTAGTCATTTGAGATTATTAAATGTTAAATTGTCAATTGTTACATTGTTTTGCTTTTTTCTTTCTTTTCTTTTTTTTTTTAATTTTTTTTTTTTTTACCATTTTTCATTCATTGAAATTACAAATACTACAAAGAAAATCTGAATGAGTCATTAAAATAAGTGCCTTGAATAGAAGTTACAGAAATTATGTAATTTCAGTATGTTGTTACTGTTACTTGATATTTGGTTACATGTTTGCCTGTTTTGATTAGATTAATGCTGGGTAAAACTGTTAAACTATTGGCTTTGTTCCTTTGTAATTAGTTAGTTTGTTAGTGTCTGTTTCCCCCGTGTACCTGTTTCTCCAGGTTCCCTTTTGTTAGTTCCACAGACCTTATCAGTTCATTTTTTAAAAAGTTTGCCATGCCTGTTTTTGCTTTTGTTACTTTATGATCAAGAATTACTATGAAGTATGATTCCAATTTTTAATAGTTGTTTCTGATATTTATGGGTTAAGATAACAAAACTGACTTTTTCAAAGCTTCCCTGTGTTCCTGATGCCAAATGAGCTCAGTCCCTTTCTGCTAAATATGGGTGTAAATGTAATATATTTAAGGTTTAGACTGTTAATTGGGCAAAGAAGCAAATTGTAGACATCACCCCAGACTCCGAAAGATTATGAGTGACATATTCCACTATTTTTTAACATTATATAAGAAAATAATACACAAGTTTCTTGAGCTGTAGAAGTACTTTATCTGCTGAGAGTATGCTGTGGAAGGCGTACTCTGAGCTGAGGCAGGTCATCTAAAGCAGGTCACATCTAAATATAACCCAAACAGCTTAACACACTGCAAAACAAAAACACAACCAGGCTGTGAGCTCGAGACCTCAAGGGGACTTATTCAGATCAACCGGTGAGACCGACTGATATGACTAACATGAAATGCAAGTTAGGTTTGTGTTGTGATTTCAGATATGACTGGTTTGCATTAGCATACTTACTTCCAGCATGAATAGTGGCGATACGGTGCCAGCACTCCCTCACCGATAAACAAGTTGCATGCCGTGCAGAAGGCACGAACAACAGACAGATAAGGTTTCAACATTTCATAATTTACCTGCATACTGTACGCAAAACTCCTTTTTATGAAGAGAATTTAAAAGCCCCATTGTGTCCTTTCATCTCTACATATAGAAATGGATGATTTTGAACAGGAGGGCATAAATGAAGACCTGATTGAGTTTGCCATTCGAGAGAGCATTCAAGATGCCTACAAGCTGTCATGTTCAGTACAAACAAATAGGTATGGAAGAGTGAGAACTGTCCTTAATATTTATTGAAATGAAAATCTGCAGTTAGGTCCATAAGTATTTGGACAATTATACAGATTTTGTAATTTTACCTCTGTACACTGAATGAAACAATTGTGATGTGATTGAAATGCAGACTTCCAGTATTAATTCAAAGGGTTTAACACAAGTATTGCATTAACTGTTTAAGAATCACAACCATTTTTGAGGTGTAGATGTTGAGCCATAATACAAAGATCCCTTTCCTTTGCATTAAGAAACTCTTGGGCTGCTTTTGCAGTATGCTTTGAGTCATTATCCAATTCCACCAACCAGCCATTTTTGCAGCATTTGTCCGAATCTGAGCAGACGGTACAGCCCCGCACACTTCAAAATTCATGCTTCATCTAGCCAAGTCAGAACACCGTTGAGGAGGTAGGCGTTAAATTGTCAGAGTATACAGTCAGGAGAATGTAAATACAGAGGGTTTACAACAAGGTGCAAACCACTGGTTACACTCAAGAACAGGAAGGCCAGATTAGAGTTTGCCAAAAAAACATCTAAAAGAGCCTGCACGACTGCGGGAGAAAAATCAAGACTAACTTAACTTTTCCTATATGTAACCTGTACTTATGGACCCAACTGTATTGTTAGGAGTTGTTTATATTCCAAATTAACAAAGGTAATCAACCTAAAATCTATAATGAAGCTCTATCATAGTTTTTCCAGAGTAAAGGCTTTCAATTTTCATAGGAAAAAAACAAATAGTGTGGACTTTATGAAGATTATGGCTGCCGTTCACAAAGGTAAGGTCCCCTTTAATCATGTGTGCCTTTTGCATGTCACAATAAGCAAAGATGTACAAGGCAGGAGCACCTACATTTAAACTCACTGCTGTTTATGAATATTACAAATGTTTCCCTGCGAGTCCCTTGGAGGATCTTGTTTGTATCTCCACAGGTGACGTGGATGCGCTGCAGGAGCTGTCAGGTTGTGTGTCTGCCTTCAGAGAGAGTGACAGCAGGGGTTGGCTGCCTCTGCACGCAGCAGCTGTGCAGCCACAGCCGGAAATCCTCCACACAGTGCTGCAGGGTGAGAGTATGAATCAGTGCATCAATTTGATAAAACAGTTTAGTGGGATGTAAGTTACAGTGACTGGAGCAGTAGGCTGAGTATATTTCCAGCTTTGACACAGTCTTACTAGTGTTCTTGTTGCAGTGTTGAAATCCACAGACCTGACCTTGGAGGAGCAGACGGAGGATGGTGACACGGCTCTGACTTTGGCAGCCGAGGCCGGCCAGGCGGAAAACGTCAAGATGCTTCTGAAGCACGGGGCTTCACCGCACAACACCAACAGCAGGAATGAATCACCTCTGCTCATCGGTAGCACAACACACTCAGACAGCTAATACAGTCACTCACAGCATACCAGCTGGTAACATCTTTTATTATTATGTTTTTTTTGTTTGTTTGTTTGTTTTACTGAATCGCCTTCTGTTTTCTATTGTTGCAGCAGTGAGACAACGCTCATACGACATGGTTTTATCCCTCATCATGGGTGGGGCCTTTGTCGAGCAGGTGTGTCTCTCCAAGTGGAGGGCCCTTCATGAAGCAGCAAAGGTGAATGGATCTGAATCTGAGCTAAAAATGTAATCCAGACTAAACTGAGTCCCTTTCCTTCCTTCTGTGTTCACCTATATCTTATATCTTACCCCAGGTTGGTTGTCCAGCTATTATGATGCTGTTACTCCGACATGGAGCCCAAATAACATGCACAGACGGTCATGGTGTGACACCCTTGGGGATCGCAGCTGAACATGGCAACACTGATGTTTTAGACATACTCATACAGCATGGTAAAACAGTGTATGTTGTATCACATGTCCTCCTAACCTCCTCCTAACCTCCTAACTGTATTTTCTCTGCTTTCCACTAGGTGGTGATGTGAATGCCCAGGCAAGCAATGGCGACACAGTCCTGTATGATGCAACCGGATCTGGAAACCTGGACTGTGTTAAGCTGCTTTTGGGGCACGGAGCCAACCCAAATGTCGCCAGCTACGCCTGCCAGTTGCCCATCCATAGAGCTGCATATGAAGGATACATACTGTGAGTTCATGTTCTGAACCCATGTAACAAATTTCAGGTCACTGTTAAGCCTAATAAAATCTTGAATTCTAACTAATAATCCCAAAATAATAAAAAAAAAAACTTGTCCAAAACACATTAAGATGATTTCCTGCTCATTTTGTAGCCAATTTGAATGTAAAGCATCTCTCTCCCTCCACCTCACAGCGCTGCAGTGCTTTCTCTGTAGTCATCTCCACAAAGAGCCCTCTGTTTATTGCTGTTTTTCAGTTCTGTCACTGAATAACACTACAGCTCACACCACATTCTAATGAACATTTTTCTGCCTGTTCTGTTTGGTGTTTTTCACTGTTTCTGTTGCTCCCTCTCTTCCTGTTTATCTCCCACTCACCCAATCTCTCCCTCTCTTTAGAATCCTGAGGACCCTCATCCCTATCACCACAAAGAGAGCTATTCGCCTGTCAGGCCAGAGCCCTGTCCACTCTGCTGCAGACGGGGGACAGGTTCAGTGTCTAGAGCTGCTTATCCAGAGGGGTTACGATGTTAACGCCCTGCTACATACACACATCTCTGGTACGAAGCAGCCGGATGCACACATGCACAAAACTTCAACTCAGGCCATTTAGGCATCATAATGAGTTTCTAAATTATGCAGGACATGAGCGGTGCACGCAAATATTCACATTTAGCAAAGATGCACGCACTCGCAAAAATGAATGCAGATGAAAGCATCTCTTCAGTGACTGTGAAGGGTGCTTCAACACCTAGTGCAGACAAAGTTGTGGTTCATTTTGCGACATTACAGTGCAACAAATACACATCAGTGTGACTAAATCTCTGCAAAATAATTGATACACTGGACTTTATATGTAGAATGATATGTAAAGTATATGTAAATGCTTGGCGATAATATGGCTGACGAGCCTCCAGTCCTGTTAAGAAACTGTAATTTACATTTATAAGCACTACAGTGTAAATATTATTGCAGAGAACTATGGGGACCTCAGGAAGACTCCTCTATACTTTGCTGTGTCCAACGGTGATGTGACCTGTTCAGAGTTGTTGCTGGCAGCTGGAGCAAGAACTGACCTGGACCCACTACGATGCATATTGGTCGCTATACGGGCTGAGAGGTAAACAGCGTATGTACATACAGAGCTGTCCAAAAGTATTTGTCCCCTTGCTTGCTTATATATATATATATATATATATATATATATATATATATATATATATATATATATATATATATATATATATATATATATATATTTATTTATTTATTTTTTTTTGCCTATTTGTCTCATTTACATGTTTCAGATCATACAACAAATTGTAATAATAGACAAAGAAAACCTGAGTAAATACAAAATGCAGTTTTTGGTGCTGCTTCAGGACCTGGACGACTTGCTGTAATTGATGGAACCGTGAATTCTACTCTCTATCAGAAAATCCTAAAGAAGAATATTGGACCATCAGTTCATGCCCTGAAGCTCAGGTGCACGTGGGTTATGCCAAAATTCCTCCACAATGATGTGAAAACCAGTTATTAGGTTTTGGGGATCAGTTACTTTTTCACACAGGGCTAGGTAGTTTTGGATATCTTTTCCCCTTATTAAATGAAATCAGCATTTAAAATTACATTTTGGTGCCAGGGTGGCTCAGCTGATGTGCAGGTTTGTGTCCGACCTGTGGCTCTTTCCTGCGTGTCTTCCCCTATAACTCTCTCCCCACTTTCCTGTCTCTCTTCAGTGTGCACTAATAAAGGCAAAAAAGGCCAAAAAAATATCTTAACCAAAACTGCATTTTGTATTTGCTTGATCAAATTTGTTTGATTTGAAACGTGTGACAAATATGCAAAAACACAAGAAATCAGGAAGGGGCTAGATCGTTTTTCACAGCACTACACATGTACTTTCTGAAACTACAGTGGTAGTGGCAACGTTGTGTTGCAGCAGAGGCATTAAGACCTTTGGTCTTTCTGTCTGTAACCAGGTATGAATTGGTGCAGCTTTTGCTGTCCTATGGAGCAGAGGTGAACTGTTATTTCAGAGTGATCAGCAACACCATCTTCCCCACAGCACTCCAGTACTGCCTCAAAGACCACACCATGCTGCGACTGCTCCTCAACAATGGATATCATGCTTACAAGCACGTACAGTACATATGCTGTGAAAGTTGCCACTTTTTGATTTATTTATAGAGGCAAGGTAGTTTTTTTTCTTCTCACATTTAATTAATCATCGGATCTCTGCAATCATTACAGGTGTTTCCAGTGCGGTCATGGAGACAGTGAAGAATTGGATAGTACCTGGACTGAGCTCCATAACCAAGCCTACCAGATTTACAGTCAACCTAAAGTCATCTCAGTAAGAGACAGCACAGGCAGACACATCCTCCTCTGCTACAGACTGTTGGCTAACCTCACGTCATCTCCCTTTTCTTTTTTTCTTTTTAATCAGTTCTGTGAGTTCGTGTCAGTATCATGGCTGGGTCACGTGGTAGGAAGCGTTGTAAGGATGCTCCTGGACTATGTCAGCCACGTCAGCATTTGCTCTAAGCTCAGAAAAATCCTGGAAAAGAGGCCAGAGTGGGATGAGATTTCTGACATACTGGGTAAAACTGCCAAGAACGTCCATACACAAAAAGAACATGCAAAACATACACTTTAAAGTACATGAAAAACATGATATTTTTAAGTGTGATTTAAGTAGCTGCAGGGTTCTGTGTTTCTGGGTCCACAGGGAAGCCGCGGTCTCTGCAGCACTTCTGTCGACTGGTAATCAGAAGTCATATGAGCCTCAGGACCCTGAATGACTCTGAGACTATGGCTGCAGGTCACATCCCCCCCAGGCTGATGAACTACCTGACCTACAGAGAGTACGACCTGTATGGTGACCTCTTATGTATGTGAAAGACATTTTATTCCTACCTACTGAATAGCCAAGTCAAAGTACTTATTTTACATAATACTTTGTTCTCTCAGTTGTTTCTGTATATACTGACTGAATTAGAAACTTTCAAAAACTACCAGTTGAATAATGAATGTTTAGTACATAAAATAGATGTCGCCAACACAGGTATAGTCAGCTCTCTAATAAAGAAGTTGAGCAGGTTTTTTTTTTTTAACAACCGCGACCTGGTCAGAAGCGTTTACAGAGAGAGTGCCAAAGAAATGCTGATGAACCACAGTGAGTACAAGCCCACGTGGCCCTCCACAGAGATCGGACTAAGGAGATGAAGGGGAATCCCTCTATTTATGTAAAATATTGTTTTATGCTGTTTGTTAGTGTCTTGACAGTATGAGATCTGAAAATGTAAATGTAAAAGTCATAATGTTATTGAAATATAACATGATTCTTTTTGGTTATATTGTAATAAACTGTGACATTTGCAAAGTCATGCAGCCGTGTGTCTTTATGATCCAAAGACATCAAATTATCTGTGTGAGTCAATAGTGCAGAGCCTGTGCACAATTTACTGATCGAACTACTTTACTACATAAATCCATGGATGGACATTTTACAAACCAAAAACTTAAAGCACAACCAGGTTTAAGATTTGTGGACATTAATGTAGTGAAGAAGCAGAGCAGAAACAGAATCAGTGGTGAGCAATCTGTTCAATTTAAAGCCTGATTTCATGACCAATAATGCTTCACCCCCCCCCCCCCCAATACAGTTGCATTTTACTTTGGTCTGAATCACTGGGAGATAATAGAGGGCAGGATCTGACATACTGATACAGCACAGTACAGCACAGCACTGGTGCCTCCATTCGCAGGCCAGCTCGTGGCTTTTTGTGTGAAGTTTATATGTTCTCCCCATTCTTGTGTGGGCTTCCTCCCACAGTCCAAAGTGTTATGGTCTGTGGGTTTTATGTATGGAATTTTGGGGGTTTCTGGTTATTGATATTTTTTTGGGAATCTTCTCTTAGGAGTTGTTTGGTCTTGAATTCTCGGTTATTCGTAGCACTTTGTGTTTTTCAGTTCTGCTTATTTTTTAGTACCATTCGTATTTGTTTCCTCTTTTTTCTGTCTCATCTTCCTGTGCCAGTTCCCCTAGTTTTAATTCATTCATGTGTTTGCATTTCCCAGCTTCAAACTAATTCACTGCCTCATTGTATCAATTGACTTTGTCTGTGCTAGTTTGCCCCAGCGGTTCCCTTGTAGTGTTGTACTTTTCTCTTGCCTGACTATATTCCATGGTCTGTTTCCTTGGGGTTCCTGTCACTTTGTGCATTTATGTTTTTGACTACCACCCATAATAAAGGCTGTGTTCTGTATTTGGGTCCTGCCTGCAACACTCCAAAACATGATGCAAAGGCAATCTTGTTAGGCTAATTGGTGCTTCTAAATTGGCTGTAGCTATGACTGAGTTTTATGTCTCTGTGTTAGTCCTGTGACAGACTGGCAGCCTGTTCGGGGTGTAAGTTGCCTCTTGTCATATGACAGCTGGGATAGGTTTCAGTTCCCCTGGAACCCTGAATTGGATAAGTGGAAGAAGATGGATGGGTGATATTGGGATCTTTGTCTCTTGAATCTCCATGTAGCCAACCTGAATGCATTTTAGATGCATTGCCATATCCTGAAGCCATACTGGTTCAAATGATCACAGTGAAACACTGTAATATCCAGCAGATAAACAGTCTGCAACAATAACACATGGGGTCTTCTTTTATTTGAAGATATCGGAATTAATTTTTTTTATGAAGATTTCCCAGAATTTCCAACTTAATTATGTCAATTAAAAAAAACAGGACATTTTTATTGTAGTGAAATACATTTTGTACATGCGATACTAGTTAAACATATAATCCATCCATCCATGAATTTTCTGCCATTTATCCAAAGACGTGCCTGAAACACCTTACCTAGAAGGCACCCAGTAGGCATCCTAGTCAGATGGGTGAACCATCTCAACTGGCTCCTTTTGAAGTGGAGGAGTGGCATCTCACCAGGTCCAAGCACCTCACCCTGTCTCTAAAGAAGCGCCAAGCCAGGAATCTTTACGCAGAAATTGCGGCTAATAAAGTGTATGAAACAATTCAGGTGTTATTTACCTGGTACACACGCCAACATTTATGTTACTAGAAACGGTTTTGGTTCCACATCTTTTGCAGATTTCAGATAAGGTGAAAGTGTAGAAGATTTCACTGAAGTTGGAAGAATTCATTATAAATAAGGCTTTTGTCCCTCAGTCAGTATGTTTAGCTACTATTTTATGTGATTATAAAAACATCGAGACTGCCAAGAGAAAGAGAACTCTTTGTTGAGAGACACGCAGTGGCCAAGCCCATGCCATTTTTTCAATTGTACATCATCTGTCTTTATCCTTCTTGTTCTGACTATATGTTGAGTCCAGCTGGCCATGACCTAAGGTGACAGGTTACTACACTGACAGGCCACATGGTCTCTGAGCTCACAGGCTTTTTGTGTCTCTGCCTCTCAGAGCAGTGCCTCCCAAAAAAAGACGCTGCATCATGGTGCCTACACTTTGGTACGTTCCCCTCTGATCCCTCTCTTAAGGCCTAAACAGCAGCTGTGGAGATTAGAGAGGAGAGGCCACGGACACACACACAGGGTCTCCTTCACATAAACTTGGTCGGCCAGGACAGATCTGGTTCAGACTGGAGTGGGCTTCAGCGGCAGAAGACTGGATCCAGAATGTCCAGATATCTTTTTTCTTTGGCACTGAACACCTGAATTTGACTTTGAATTTCCACTGAACGTTTTTTCCAGTTTCATGGTGGACTCTAGCTTTTGTTGGAATTTTCATTCCCAAACATCTTCATTTTGGGGTCTACATCAGATCATTAGCAAATCAAGAACTGGTCATTCTGTATTTCTGTCTGTTCTGAACTCATCACATTTTGGCCATGAGTTGTTTCGGGTATCGTCGAGAGTTGAGTAAGTATGAAGATATTGACGAGGACGAGCTTTTGGCATCTCTCAGCGCAGAGGAGCTGGCTGAGTTGGAAAAGGAGCTCTCGGACATCGATCCCGACAGCAATGTGCCCATAGGACTCAGACAGAGAGACCAGACAGATAAGACCCCAACGGGCACCTTCAGCAGAGAGGCCCTCATGAAATACTGGGAGAACGAAACACGTAGACTGCTGGAGGACGAGTTAGGTGGAGCAAGCCCAAAACTGGTCAGTGATAACGTTTATTTGAATTAATTTATTGTGCCAGAAACTTCGCTGAAGTTGTATCAAATTTACCCCATAATAAGATTTTTTTTGTATTTAGTAAAAGTAAAATTATTACAAATTCTTGTACTATGAAGCTGTGTACATGACATCATCCTATTAGCATTTTAAGCTTTGAATCATTTTATTAAAATACAGGATGAAGAACAGGAAGAAGAGTGTGTGACAGAAGGAACCAGTGAAGGAGAGGAGGACAAAGACGATGAAAATGAGAAAGAGCAAAAAAAGAATGAAAAAGAAAATGAGGAAGAAGAGGAAGATGAGAACAGTGATGAAGAAGAAGACGACGAAGAAAAGGAGAGTGAAGAAGAAGAGGAACCAGTAACAGAAGAAGAAGATGAGGAGGAGGAGGAGCGCCAAGATAATACAGCAAAACCCGAACCCTTGATGAATTCAGGGCCGATGACGTCGCGGGTCGAGAACCTAACACTACTCAAACCCCAGAGGGTGGAGCCTATGAGGCTGACTCCTCCCCCTCCACCTGTTGATCCAAACACAAGTGGAAACCCAATTGTAGTCGATGACGCTCTGCAGCGAGTGCTTAGAAATGACCCTGAACTCACTGAGGTTAATCTCAACAATATAGATGACATCTCACAGGTACAAATACTAAACCTTCATAACAAACAAATTTCAAAAACGCTTCTAATAATTACAGTTTTATTCCCATTTTCATGCTTTTTTAATCATTTACTTTAACCAAAACCAAACATCTTCCCTTATGTGGCCACGCTGTCCCTTATGGTCACAAGAAACATAGAAACTAATCACTTACTGCTTGACTGGTGGCCTAATTTAACAATATTTTAAGTAATGTTAGTAGATTAGCCATGAGCTTGGAACAGTGGTAGGGTAGGATCAAAGTTAGGTCCAGGGATTTGAAAACTTTTTTTTTTTTGTATGCCAGTTTATTTTTAGAACCAGGTCATATAATTAAGGGCATATGAAGATTTAAATGCTTCTCATGACTGGAAAAGGAACAGAAACAAGGTGTTCTCAGTTTACAGCTTTGACAGTCAGGCGACTTTAGGTTTTAACCGTTCTGTTCGGTTTTGTGTTGCAATCAATAATCTGATTATGTTCCATATCCACATATGAAAATGTAGTATTTGTACAGGAAGCTTTGCAGTTCTTGTTTAGCAAAAGAGGGAACGCGCCAATCAAAATGCAGTGCTTGTGCCATCAGCTATCTTCTGATGATGACTTTCAGTGCTGTCTCTAAAGTTTTGCTCTAAAATGTATGTTTGATGCTGAAGCTATTCTGTTGGCTTGCACAATAAAGTTACTCATACAAGCAGTGGCTAATTTTAGCGTTGTTGGAACAGCGGCCTGGGAGCAAGCCTTTGTGTCTGTGTGGTAAACACTGGCCTTACTGAAGTGTCAGATGCCTTCAAGTCTGTCTCTGTGCTTCAAGTTTCTTTTATACTGAGAAGTCCTCATATGTTTGGGAAATAAAAATACTCCATTTCTCAGGAAACTCTGGTCCGATTCGCTGAAGCTCTGAGGTCAAACACACACGTGAGAACCTTCAGCCTCGCAAACACCCGAGCTGACGACCCTGTGGCTCTGGCCATTGCTAAGATGCTAAAGCAGAACTCCTCCATCATCAGTCTGAATATAGAGTCTAACTATGTGTCTGGGAAAGGCGTGATGGCTCTGGTTCAAGCACTACCAGGAAACAACACCTTGACGGAGCTTAGGTTCCACAACCAGCGGCACATGTGTGGTGGACAGGTTGGTTTTCTCTCTCTCATTCCTATTTTGTATCTTTTATTAAAAAAAAATCAAACTCATTTGTGCTGTGCTAATTACATCATGATAGTAAGCTGCTTATCTACAACCACCTCTTGCAGGTAGAAATGGAGATGGTGAAGATTCTGAGGGAAAACTACACCTTGATTAAACTGGGTTACCAGTTCAACCTACCTGGGCCTAGAATGAGCATGACGGGGATCCTCACCAGGAACCAAGACCGCCAGAGGCAGAAACGGCTGCAGGAGCAGAAGCAACAGCAGCAGAACCAACAGGGGGCGCAAGAGGGAGCTGTTAACCCCAGAACTACCGCGCTGGTTTGCAGCTTTACTTTGTCTAATGGACAACCACTCCCCGCTTCTACTAACGCTTGTAATACCATGACTGTTTTCAAACTTCAAATTTTTGTGAAAAGCTGTAAGATCTTCGTCGTAAATTGTTAACCTGAGAACATAGTAATCGCACCATGTGATACAAAGGAACACTGGGAAGGCTGGAATAATAAGGAAATAAAAACAGGAATAAAGACAAAAATCTAAGCTTGAAACACTGGAACAGCAGGAAAAACCTAAACCTCAATTCTAAACTCAGAAGTATGAACAATCCCAGGGATCATCAAACCTAGACTTTTGAGAAAGATACAAATTAACTGAAACAATATTAAATTTGTTAACCCAAGGAGGCATCTGTTTACTGAGATAGGATGTCTACGTGACATGAAAAGTTATGTTCGTTTCTGGTCAGACCTTCTCAAATATTATCATTGACAAATATCCCCACATTTAAATAATTACAAAATGTAAAACTAACCCTGAGAATAAAAACGAATCGAAAATGAAACATTTTCAAACAATAAAAACTAAATGAAAATGAGCAAATCGACACGGGAAATTAACCAAAACTAAACTGAAAAACAAAGAAACAAAACAGAGACAAAGGTCAAATGAGAATGACTCTGGATAACACACATCAACTGATACAATGACTACACACTGTATATAAAAGATGAAAGTAGCTTCCAGGTTTGGATAGCTCAGTGCAGACGTACCTTAAACCATTCCACATAATGACCACATAGGGATCTATAGGAAAATGGCAAAATTTCTCACTTGATTTGTAATCCCTGATGAGTTTACGATATCAATCACAAGTTTAAACTTGTATTTAATAGGGCATGATCATTCTTTTGTAAATGATATCCAATTTTAGAATAAAATAAACAATAAAACAAGGTAGTATTTAGGGTGTACTTGCCTTGTTACTGATAAGTTGCTACCTCATTAGTGTGCAGTGATGTCTGCAGTCAGATCCACTCCTAGTCTGGGACATCTAATTTAAAAAAAAAAACAAAAAAAAACTCAAGGGTACAAGTCACGTCACTAACGTCAGTAACCCATAGGTGAATGTCACATTGGTTGTCTATTATATGTGTATCTTCAGCACATTTTCACTCTTCAAATCTTAGTTTCTTTAACTTCAGTATCGCAACTGCTAGCACTGCTTGCATATGAATGGACATCTGCTTAAACTTGAATGCATTTCCTTTCACCTTCAATTCTAATTGAAAGCAAGCACAACATTTCCAGAAATGTTGCCTTTCCTGCTTATCCATTTATTTGTTTATTTGCCTTTCCATGTCTGCAGAGAGGAACACCAAGTTCCTCACCTTATAGCTCACCCAGGGCCTCTCCCTGGTCCTCACCCAAACTGCCCCGAAACGACCTGGTTAAAAAACAGACCCCCCCTGCGCCACCTCCTCCCCCGCCTCCACCCCCGCCTCCTCCGCCACCTCCTCCTCCACCTCCTCTCCCGCACCAGGAGAAGAAGAAGCCCACAAGGATGATTGCAGAGGTCATCAAGGCTCATGAAGCGGGCAAGAAAAAGACGATAAAAACAAAAGGGAAGAAGGGAAAGAAGGGGAAGGCGGGCAATGATGAGACAAATAGCATCTTGAAGGAGCTCAAAAATGCCCTGAGGCCAGTGTCAGGAGAGAGGAGAGGGGAGGAGGGCAGCAGGCCTTCAACGCCAATGAGGTCAGCCCATGATCAGCTGATGGAGTCCATCCGCAGTAGCGGCATGCGCAATCTGAGACGGGTGAGAGACTGATGTTTTTCAACCCCAAACTTTCCTCTCATTACTATTATTCACATTAAAAGTTGTATCAGACTGAAACTAGATTATTTAAAAAAAAAAAAAGCACTCAGCCAAAAGTTGTATAAGGTTAAAGAGTGCATTGGTCTTCAGCGTGGGAAAAGTTCAAAATTCAACACTCAAGCAGAAACACAAGCAGGCGAGCAAAGCTCTTGAAGCAAAATTGCAGAGTCTCTCAAAAACAACTGAACAAGTGGGGAGTTTAATTTAGATGTGGATGACACAGAGTCAGTGGTGTCTGAGTCATCTCTGTGGCTGACATGGTATGTTCTGTCTGTAGAGGGTAGGCAGGCAAAAGTCTACTTGCTGCCATCCAGCACTCTGGCGCAATCACAACGCTTTTACAGCCAGTAAATAATAATGACGGCCAAGCAAGTCAAGTATTTTTATCTTGAAGAGGCAGATTAGCTGATATGGAGGAAAAGATAATAGCACAAACAAAAGGGAACTGCAACTGAACCCATCTGGACTTTTTGTTTTTGTGTTATTATTGTGAGAGCTAACTATTTTTACCTCCGAGAAAAAGAGATGCTTTCGAAGCTTTAGTGCCGCTCTTCACATTGTTAGAGTGGAAAATTAGCTCTGCCCTTAGATAGCAGGGTCTCCAAGTGTAGCTGTGAAATTCCAGCCACTTAGTGCGGGTATTTATAGAACCTGTTCACTGGAACATAGATAAAGACAAGATAACACGTTATTCAAACACAGCACGTACCAGCAACACACATTTAACACATCTACTGACAACACTAAAGATATTACGCACATCTTTGATGCAATGTCCCAGTTTGTATTAGTCAGAAATCATAATGACACAATTGCTTTTGCAACTAGGCAAAGAGTTCATCAGTGGAAACAAATGTGTCTGGGTGATGAATCTGCAAGATGTAGCCAGTTAGCTTTGCATCATAATGCAGAGTGGGGAAAGGAGAAAACAGCTAAATTGGCTAGTGTACAACACCAAAAATTTGATATAAATGTGCCCTGATGAAACTGCTTATAGCGGTTTCTCATGTGACTTGTCTGCCGTATTGGACCTTCGTTCCCTTTATGGTTGGTGAGAGGTTCCTGGACATTGCTGGCTGTTGCTAGGTGAAATCAGTCACAAAGAGGGTGCTGCACCTAAAACCTTCTTCTGATTGCTTTGGACGTTAGCAGGGTGCTGTGGTAGCCTGTAATTTCCGTGAAAAATGCCAACTTGCCTAGAAGTTGCGACACAAATGGAGAATGCTCGCCTTCAATGTAAAAGTCGTGCCTCCATGTTGCAGCCAATACGTCTTCAAAAGGTGATTTCCAGTTTGTATCACACTCTGCACAGTTTCGCTCCTGCTCAGAGAGTAGTTGGAGAGTGTTTGCAGACAAGCTGGTGTCTTCTATGCAAAATACGGGCAATTTGCTAGCAGAAAAAGCAAATGACTGGTGTCTAAGCCTATGTGACTGGGGTTTTAGCACAGTGATTGCAATCAACCGCCAGCAGCCACTTTCCAACTGGTTGGGGAATATAAATTTTTCCCTGAGTGACCACGGCCTTATTCACTTGACCCTACAGTGCCACACGTCCAAAATGGCTGACAAATTAAAGTCCCGTGGTGAGCAGTTGCGTGACTGCAAAGCCTCAATAGCGAAAACAAATGAGTCATATCCATTTCAGTTGTGTCCATTAATACGTCTTAGCTTGCATTTAAAACTATCACATTGTCTTTTTCCAGGTGGAAGTCCCTCGTTATCTACGATAAAACTGACGATGGACTGACCAACAGTGATGAAATATGACAGGTGAAAACTTGGGTTTTCTAAGGAGACTGATGTGAATTCTTACTCATAAAAAATACACTGGAAATTTGCACTGCAATGACAGCTTTACATTTTAAAAATGTTGAATTTGTTTTTAAAAATATTTATTCACAATAGCAATTTAGTAAATGGTATTTGTATTTTAATTTGTGGAAGGAGTGAACTAATTTGTTTACTGACAAGTTTTCCAAATCGCTGTTTTCTTATGTAAGTGTAAATATCTGTTGTGGTTGAATTGTTAATTTCTAAATATAGCCACTTGCTGTTTACAACATCACTTGTGGATGGATGCTTTTCTTATTCTTTGGTTACTGGACGAGCTCCATTTGAAAGAAGGGGGTCAAGTTGTGATAGGGAAGAATGCAATCCCACAAAGCCACTGTTTTTGTGTTTATCAGTGAGTCAGCTTACTGGTCAAGCGCCACTGATGCATATTCCCACTTCAACACACTCACAATACACCCACTCCAGATAGCACGTATTAGAGCAGGGCTTTTGCGCGCTTTGAATAATTCACAATGCATGACAAGTGAAAGCAAAGCACTGGCACTATGCAAACAAGTATAAATAAAAATTTTATAGTATCAAATAAAAACCACCCATCCATCAATTCAATGACCCACTTTGCAAGATACATTTGTTCAGTCCCATGAATGCCACAGCCTATGACCAGTAGTTTAGCTTGGGATGACTAATAACTAATGGTTGCTAATGTTAGCTGCATTGGGTGTAATTACCATCTTAATTTACCAGCCACGTTTTAGCAGTGTGTGTGTGTGTATGTGTTGAGATGTTTTTGGATGTGTGCCGCTGTTTGACTTTTTATGTTTCTTTTTAGCTACACCCATTTTTCTCCAGAGGCTTTGCTTTTTGATGGGCTGCTATTGTAAATAATAATGTGCTCTTCATGCCTTGCCTGGTTAAATAAAGGTTAAATTGACTCACTACACCATTTTGTGGTACAAATTGGCATTACACAAATGTCCGGTCCTAGTTCAACTTCAGCTGATATCTCTTCAACACAATACGCAGACGTTCGAGACATAAAGTCATACAGTGGACTGTTTTTTCACCTTCAGTTGATAGCTTTAGTTTTGGAAGGTTTTAATCATCTGAGGTGTCATAAACTGACTTTATTCTTTGTGGCATAGACATTCCTCAGAGATTTTGGCCCATATTGACATGATAGCATCAAACAGCTGCTGGAGATGCACATCAATGAGGTGAATCTCCTGTTCTGCCACATCCCAACGGTGCTCTATTGGATTGATATCTGGTGACTGTGGAGGCCATTTGAGTACTCGGTGTCATGTTCAAGAAACCAGTATGAGATGACCTGAGCTTTGTGACATGGTGCGGTATCCTGATGGAAGCAGCCATCAGAAGATGAGTTCACTGTGGTCATAAAGGGATGGACAACAATAATCAGGTGGGGGCCAAAAGTGTGCCAAGGAAATATCCCTCACACCATTACACCACCAGCAGCAGCTTGATCCACTGATAGAAGGCAGATCCATGCTTTCATGCTGTTACGTCAAATTCTGACCCCACCATGTGAATGTGTCATCAGACTAGGCAATGTTTTTCCAATCTTCTATTGTCCAAGTTTTGTGAACCCGTGTGAACTGTAGCCTCAGTTTCCCATTCCTAGCAGACAGGAGAAGGACCCAGGGTGATCTTACTGCTGTAGCCCATCTGCTTCAAGTTTCAACATTATGTGTTCAGACATGCTCATCTGCATACCTTGTTTGTAAGTAATTCAGTTACTGTTGCTTTCCTATCAGCTTGAAGCAGTCTGGTCATTCTACTCTGACATCAATGAATTATTTTTACTCAGAGAACTGCTGCTCACTGGTAGTTTCTATTTTTTTTTTTTTTTGGGCCATTCTCTGTAAACCCTACAGATGGTTGTGCAAGGAAAATCCCAGTAGATCAGTAGTTTCTGAAATACTCTGACCAGCCCGTTTGGCACCTACAATCATGCCAAAGTTACTTATAATCACCTTTCTTCCCCATTCTGATGCATTCAGCTGTCCATTTGAAACATTTTCTTTCTTATTTTAAAAGTTATGTTGTCACAAATACAAAATGAATGCATCCCCATTCTCGCAAACCTGGTAAAATTTCCAAGTCTGCAGGTACAAGGACATCAAAAGCTCTTCCTGTTTTAGTGTTAGAGGACAACCTACAGTGGTCAAGACCAGAGAACCACAGGATGCACTTAAGAAATAGGGATGCTCTGTTAAGAGAGTCACACTGACATGAGAGGCAGGTACTAGTGAGATGACAAATCAGGGAGAGAAGGCATGGCATGTCAAGAAGAAGAGCATATGGTGGGGGATGAGAGATGAGAGAGTGAAAGCAAGAGACTGAAAGATGTGAGCTATTAGCGTCAGCCATCCTAATCCTGGTCTTGTGTTTGTTTATATGTCTTGGAAGAGTTCCCCAACTCCTAAATCCACAGAGCAGCTGTTCAAAGACAACACTGTCAGGGCCTTAGAGGGGGCAACAGCCAGAAAACTACACATTTTAGCATGGTCGACAGTTTCCAAAGGCACCAGTCAGTTGATCATGCGGTTTGTTGTGCATCTGAATGTTTACGCTTCAGTAATGTTGCATCTTCCCATCAGCTGCTGATGGCACTGGATGGAAGATGTCAAATTTGTTTCATTCAATTTGTTGCATTAAAAAAAAAAAAAAAAAAAAGAAGAAAACTGCAGAAGAAATGCAGGAATAATCTAGATTATGAAAGTCTAAATATTGCTAAATTTGTCTCTTGTGGAGGGGACACTGCATACTGGAAACCATTCTGCCAGTGGCATCCCAAACACACCAGCTCAGTATGCACAATACTAGCTAAGTATCCTGCAGTTAAAAAAAAAGAAGAAGAAAGAAGCAGCTTCCTCTACTCAAGCACAGCACTTTGTCATGTCTGTCAAGCTGTAAATAGAGGCATTCTTCCATAAAAATCATCGATAAAAAGCAGAGACTTCCTGCTTGTAAATGCACTCAGGGTGGTCACTACACGATCCCCATATGGAATTCAAGGCATGATTTTCAGGATGTACACTGGGTTTAATGCTCTGCAGAGGGTTTTAAAACCTTTTTCTGAACCACAAAAAATGTTAAGTAGGCAAGTTTTCATGTATCCCATCTTACACCAGCGCCACACATATCCCGGGAGCTGTTAAGCCTCTGAGTCACAACATTTGGGATCTTTGACTCATTAACATAAGCATCTACTGCTGCTGATTGATAACTACAGTTAAAACTATTACAATGATAAACTCCATTGATAAAATGTCAGTGTGGTGCAGGGGTGAGCAACATTTTTTTTTTCCAAAGGGCCAAAAGCTGACACATGCAGTGCTGAATTATGTTAAAACTCCATGAATTATTTAGATGTGGTAGATTATTTCACAATAGACTCTTTGCCAGTACAGAAAGCCTGGGTGATTATTTAAAGAACACTTTTTAATGCACTTTTATGTATCAATTTGGTGTACTCTGAGGTTATAATGGAAATATAACTTACATGCAACAATCCAAGTAAATACTGTATAAACTTTTCGATTAATTAGCATACATCCTGCAAAAAAAAAAAAAAAAAAAAAAAAGAAAAAAGCCCACATTGCATCATTTTATCGGCTCAAGTCAGACTATTCAGCCAATTTGTGTTTATTATTAGATTATTGCATTACAGACTGAAGAAAAGATCAGGCTTAATCAGGTTAACATTTTACCCACCAAACACATTTATGGTCTCAAACCATTAAAGTCTGGTGTCATGCCTGATGCTGAAATATGCCAAACTCAATCTTTAACGTTTTTTAGTTTATCACAGAAAATGTTTGCCTTCTGTTTGGAGCGCCCTCTGCTGGAGCCTGGTTAGACAGTAGTGCTGACTCATTTGCATCGAGGGTCATTAACACTTGTTTTTTTTCCCCCTCTTAGATGGTCATTAGTTGACCCAATATTCAACTTGTTATATTCTACACATTAGACATCAGGCTGTACTGGATACACTTAATTCACGTCTTATACAGAACAGCATTCAACATACCTTTGAACCAGTTTTGTGCAAAGACAGAAACTATATAAAAGCTTTTTCCTTTGTCTGTGTGTGCGGGTCTCTGTGGAAGCACTGTATCAAAGTAGGGCCACACTGATGGAAAGTGCCATACCTGCCCTAATCCCTCTCATAAGCTCTGCAGGAGAGAGAACAGTTACCAGGTCAGCTGATGTGGACATTTACTAAAAATAAATGGCTGAGGCACAGAACTGTTGTGGTCATTACAGTCTGCTAAAAATAATACCCAAAGGCCAATTTTTAGCTCCTGTTTTTATTTTTCCTTTTTGTCTGTTAAGACTTTTCTGACTGTATATTTTCCAGTCTCAGAAGAAATTTTAGCCAAAGAAAATCAAATAAGAAATAAAGAAATGGACCTTATTGACTCCTGTCAAATAAGGTTAAACTCATGGCCTTGTGCTGGACAGTTCATGCTATTGTCTCCTCACAAGGGCTTATTCTGATCTAGGAGGAAAAAAAAAATCCCACTTTTATTATAAGAGTCAACAGCTGGAATTCACAGGACTGCATGATCACACTTGATTTGCACTTGCATTTTTCCCCTCAGCCACCCAGTTTTCATTTTTACCTGGGTCAGTAAGCAATGACGATCCTCTGTACAGCTGTTACCAGATCTGTAGGTGACAGGGCCTATATTCATTGCTCAGACTACATGCTGGACTGACTACCTTGTAATCTCCTTTTGTTTCACTTCTTCATTGTATAAAAGGAATGTTAACCATAACTTGTGAACCCTACATGGAAAAATACTCATATACCTGTGGTTTTGTATGAAAGACAACACCTTTGAGGAAACAACCACTGTGACAAAATGTGAAGTTAACAAAAAAACAAAACACCCAAATACTTATAGATCAACCTTTTATTGGAGTGTACATTGTAAGAGTTCATTATTTGTCCTGCCTTTTTGGTAAGACTTGGCATCCACAATGTCTTATGAACCGAGTTACCTACAGAAGCTAACATCAGCAAAAACATGGCTGGTTTTCCCCCTAAGAAGTATCTATATAGTTGACAAAGAGGTCAGTTATGAAATCAAACAAGTGGCAATTTGTTTCTCAAAGACACAATTTAAAGAAAACATTTGTTGTGTGAAGTTTCTAGAAAAATACTGTGATAGAAAACATTTACATTTCTTCAAAGTATCTTTTACTTCCTTTTCTTCGGTTTGCTATCCTAGAAACTTCACACACCGAGTGTCTGTGTTGGTCTATTATAACCCAGAAATGTGTTAGCCGAAGTAGCAACACACAGACTAAAATGCTTTTTTTTTTTTTTTTTTTAAATGTAATATTTTAAGTTTTAATTACTAAGAGTGACACAACTCAATTAGCTTGATGACACAGTTACAAAATGTTTTATGCTTTATGGTGAGCAATACCACCCCCCCCCTTTACCCAATTCAGTTCAGTTTTCTGTGTCACGGCCACATTCTTTGGTTTGGTATAAACAGCTAGCATGTAGATTAATTTAGCTTAAATTCAAAGACTCATAGCAAACAAGCTGTTTCCTCAAAACTTAAACCAGTCATGCCTCATGATGCTTAACCTGACTCCCAACCCATGCGTAATCAATTATCTCTACTACTTTAGAGGCCTAAATTCTAATGTGTGTCGTAAATGTATGCTAATGGCTAATGTCAGCTAACTAAAAAAAAAGAAAGAAAAAAAAAAAGAATAAATTACTTTATGATAAATGTTAGTTTCCCATTTTTGCTGCTGTTAGAGGACATTTGAGAATACAGCACTTTCCAATAACAGTCACTCGTGCCCATTTTCTGTCATAATTTCGTTAGCTTTTGAAGTTTGTTTCGGCCACCGGAAAGAAAAAAAATAAAAATTTTGACTTCTTAAGATTTCAAGTTACACACGTTGCTGAATACGTTGAAACTGAAATACCCAACTTAAAACTTTGATATACATAACTTGAAACCTTGATCTGATAATTTGAAATTTCAACTTGCGTATCTCAAAATTTTGACCAAACTCAAAAGTTTCAACTTACTAGGTATCTCAAAATTTTAAGTCAAGTTGAAATTTTGAGATAGTAACCTGACATTTTCATTTAAGCATGGCAAAAAAAAAAAAAAAAATGGTGGCAGAAACAAGCTTCCATAGTTAGCTGTAAGCAGCCTATATACATTTAGGAAAACATGATTTGTGTCAACATTCACCTTTAAACATGCCTTGCAAAACCTTTGACAGAAAGCATTAAAGGGAAAGTTGCCCACATCTGTCCACATCAGTCGCTGTTTAGAAAAAAAGTTAACCTACATAATATCACTTTATAGAGACAAACAGGTTAGAAGGAATTTGCACAACCATGCAAATAGCAGTTCTCTAACAATTACACAGATTTTTAAATAGTTTCCTTAATGGAAATATTTTGTCCTATTTTCCATTTAAATAATAAAAAATAAAAAAAAATTACTGAGAACTTTTTTTTTTTTTTTTTGTTTTTTTTTTTAGTTTGGATCAAATGACACCTTGAGTCTTTAGCCTTTGCAGATAACTGTTAACCACTGAGTTCTTTATGGAAATGACTCCTATGTTACACCTCATGATTTACAATTAGATAAAAGGAATGATACTTGTTAGAAGAATGCCATGAATGCATTTCTTCCTATAGTAGGAAGTACATGATGTTAGCCCTGCTATTTCTGCACAGTAACTTAGCATATGGACCCATGATAAGCATCAGGTACGAAAACTAAAATGTCTTTATTCCACAAGTTTTACACGATGAATGACCTGATTCCAACAAACAGGCATTTATTAATACTCTGCTTGCTACTTTAAAAAATAGAACACAGATTCAGCTGAATCTTTAGTGTGCCGCTGACAAAAAAAACATAACAAAAACACCTAAAAATCACAACAGATAGCCTGCCATAACACTGTGGGCAACCTCCATTCATGTACTGTTTGTAGTGTGGTATGTTTAAAACAACGAGTGTATTTCTGTCTGATTCCCTAAAGCGTATGTAATTTCTATAATGAAGCAGACCTGAAAATGTCCTGTATTCATGCAGCGAGTCTCCTCTTTTTAATCTGTGCAAAAATATAACAAGACTCAAACTCTGGAGCAAATTTACAGTCCACAACAAATGAGGCTAAATATTCCAAAAATCTTCTTTGCTTTAAGAAAATATGAGTGCTAAACTAGGATCATTTGAATACGTAAAAATAAACTACAGAGCCGTAGGGTATGAAAATAGTTAATTCTTTTCCCCTAATGAACAACGATGGTACGATTAATCGAAAGATCTGTGGCAACTTGTTTTGTAAGCAGCCACCCCAAAATAACATTAGACGCTGAAGTTCGAGAGACAAGTTGATTTAAAAATTGCACGTTACTTTGGACTCTGGGAACGTGTGTGATGGGATGCAGCAGATATGAAAGATGGCTGGATGACAGATGAAGGTAAACGAGAGAGATGTGTGTGTATGTTGGGGGGGGGGGGCACTTAAAATGAGAGATAAGACATATTGCTATCAAGAGACAGATCTAGCCAATAAGGCGTAAAAAGGAAAAGATGAAGGGATGGCGACTGAAGATGACAATGACAAACATTTACAGATTAAATGAGGTATTGCACAGATTAATAAAAAGGCATGAAGGCAACAAAAATATACAGCAAATGGATAGAACATTTACATTTAGAAGTTTGAAATTAAAGATTTCTTTTTTCCAAAGACAAAAACAATTTTTAGTGTTGTGATCATTCAGGGGGCGTTTTGGGCAGAGGAGGAAAAGAAAAAACAAAAAAAACAAACAAAAATAAACAAACACTAGTCGTCCCACTCGTCCTCCTCCTCAAAGTCTTCTTCATCTTCATCATCATCGTCCTCGTCTGTGGAAGGAACATTCACGTTATCTGAGCTGAGCGAGCTGAAAAGTGCTTATAGGCAATAAAACGGCAATATTCACACAGAGGATAATTGAAAATAATGGTGTTTGTTTTGGTGCAGCAACGATATCATTAATCTCATATATTCATGCTCAAAATTTTCTTTGAGGATGACCTTAAAGCAGGGATTTTCTTTTTTGAGAATGAAAAAGAGAAACTGAAAAAAGAATGAGGATGATCGACTGACGAGGAAGTGGTGTAAGATCATCTGATTTAGAGTAAATGACCTGAGGGTCAAGTGGCTGCAGGTGTAAACCTACTGCTGCGCATTTTTAAGGTGGAAGAGGCTTGACAAACCTCTCCAGAGAACGAATAAAATCAACTATGAATGCTCCAAGCCTGTTGCTTATTGTATTCCAGTCTTTAAATGTTTAAATTTTAACTACAAATATATAATGTAGTGGTAATTGTGTAGGTTGTGAATATTGATATATTTGAAGGTACCTGAAGAGTGAATAGCCCTTTTCCTTTTCTCCATCACCTCCATGAGGGCCCCAACAATGCCCGATGATGGGGCTGGTGTGGAAGGTGGTGGTTCGTTATTATCGTCCCTCTGTAAAGACATTACACAAACACGGTGATTAAAGCATGTAGATGGATGGACAGATGTGTAGGATGAACGAACACTTACAGTTTTGAGTTGAACTCCTTGTCTGATTTGGTCCAGAAGTGCGTCTCTGCCCGCGCTGGATACCGGCCTCTCTCTCTGCTCCACCTTCTTCAGCTGGGTTCCTTCTCTGATCTGACTCAGCAGCGCCGACTTTCCGGATGATGGCAGGCTGCTGTCTCCTCCGTTAGCTTCCGTGGGGAGTGGGGGAGCTGGGGGTGGAGGACCAGGAGGAGGTGGAGGAGGAGGAGGGGGAGGAGGTGCGCCAGCGCTAGATGAAATGGGAGGTGGTGGTGGTGGGGGAGGTGCGACGGGAATGGATGCGTGGGCTGGTGGGGGTGGGGGTGGGAGTGGGCCGCGGCTGGGCGGGGGAGGCGGCGGCGGAGCAGACATGCCTGGCCGTGATGGAGGGGGAGGTGGGGGTGCAGAGACGGGCGCTCTGGAGGGGGGAGGAGGTGGCGGGGCACCTCGCCCCCGTGCAGGAGGAGGGGGAGGAGGAGGGGCGGAGCCGTGATGTGGAGGTGGGGGAGGAGGGCCACCTCTGGATGGAGGTGGAGGTGGAGGAGCTGAAGAAAAGGAACACAAGAAAACAAAGTCTGAGCTAAAGCAGAAACTTCTCATGACTGAACCATTTGTAGTTCATACTGTATCCCTTCAGTTTATATATTTTTAAAAACTTTTTATTCTCTACACTTTAACTTTAATGAAGGGGCAACTGGACAATCTGGACAATCTCTGGAATCTTGGCCAAAAATACTCATCAGGTCCCCAATTCTTGTTTGCGCTTAGCCATGCAATTACAGAGTTAAGTGAGGGGGCAGCCTTCTTGCCTATAACTGGTGTTATTTTTATTCACAAAATCTGTATGAGAGAGAGAAAAAAAATCTGTCCACAACCTTCAAAACAAAGATGTTAATATTTTCATACTGGACCGCACCAACGATTCATTAAAAAAACAAAACAAAAAAAAAAAACATGCTTTTCAAAGCTCAAAAGCTAGTTTGGGTCTGCTTCACTGATGACTAAAGCCTGGTTAAACAAACGTGAATCCACGTGCAGAGTGTTTAAAACATGACGGGCCAAAGGTTTACAAGTGTGGCTGAGCTTCATGTGAGGGTTAGATAGAATAAAAGTATTTAAAGAAATGTCGTTGCAGGACAATGCTTCCATGAAATTAAAGAAACCCATCTAATGTGACAAACAGCTGGTATGTCTCCAGTTGCAGGCTCAGCGTCAGGTAATGACAGCACATCCAACTCGAGAACAATCAGGTGCAAAACAGCAAACATTTTACTGAAGAAACTGCAAAGACCTGAAACAGCTTGGATTCATAGTATGACTCTACATGCACAGTCACAGCAGGTCATGCATAGAAACCTACCACTCCACCTGGGCGGACCTGGGGATAAAATCACCACACTAGTTAGATTGTCTTTAACTGACAATCAACCCATTAAACACATTTTCAGAGGGTCCTGCACAAACATGTACACATACATCAAATTTAACAGCACAGTTAAATTACTACTTTTTATATTAAGACACCAAAACTATCCACTGAAGTAAGTAAAGTGATATTAACTGTGGGGCTGCATCATTTGGGTGGCATCTTCCCTTTATAAGTTTCCAATCATGTATGTTGCTGAACACCGGGTTACCTTGTTTCCGTAGCTCATCTTTGACAGCATCTACACCTCCGTTCTTCTCGATGAAATCGTAGATGACCTTAGAGGTCTCTTTATCCTTTAGCTGAGCCTCAGAAATGCCACACATATCAAACAGGTTCTTCAGCTCTGGGTCCAAATTATTCAACTGGAGAACAAACAGAGGAGAACTTGGCATTAAGTATCTGCTCTTACACTGTAGGTACAGAAATCAAACCACATGAGCCACAGTAACCAAGACAAACTGGGTACAAGAGAATGACCTTCCAGCTGGACTCTTGACTGCAGATGCACAAGCTTATTCGTGCACATTCGCAATCATTCGCAATGTATATTAAGTGATTCTTGTTTATTCATGAGCTCTACAGCTTAGTAAAATTGTGCGGCAAACATGTTAGGAGTTATCAAAGCAAGTTTAAAAAACAAAACAAAAAAAAAAAACAGGATTAGCTGGTTTTACATCAGGAGCTGAATGTGAGAAGTAACTTTCTGTAAGGTTTCATTTTGCTTTGTGGAGACATTTCTAGCTACATCAAAAATGAGGCCAGAATATCAGCTGTTATGCTGCCACCTAGTAGTGTCAGTTTTGAGCTACCTCAGGTCCGGCCAGGGCTTTCATCAGGATTTTTTATAGGAGTTGCAGAATAGTGCTCTGTTGCAAGTCAGGATGTTAAAGAGATGAAGCCAAAAAAACATCTTCATGTTTATATACATTAAATGCATGCATTTAATCTGCCTCTCTTAACATGATCAGTGTGTATAGCAAGCTGCCTGCTGTATGAGCAAAAAAAAAAAGACCTGTGATTAACCCTTTAAAGGCATGTTCTTTATTTTGACTTTTTACCTGCACTATCTATTATAGAGAAGAACAGATACAAATACACAGTAGAGGGTGAGACTATAAAATATCCCCTGCCCTTTTGTGAATACACTAATTTGTGCCTTGGCTTTAAAAGCCCGAGGATTTGAGAGGTGAGCAGGTTTTGCTTGACTGACGTCATTCGTTAAAAATGAGTCCTTGAAAGCATTAACTTACGAAACCATAAAATCATCTGAAATTCATTTTTTCATTTACAGGCAAAGCAAGTCCCTCTGATCTGTATAATCTCATAGCTATCATCCAGATTCCAACATAGTTACTGATGAAGCTTTTTGGGAATGAGTCCATGGATTATGCAGATGTGGGTTGATACTCTTCCTTCAAAAAAAAAAAAAAATCTCCTTGTGTAACACTCCTGATGCCTCAGCCACACAGCTCAGATTAATATCCTGGAGCTGATATTGAATTTTAAAATATCTGTCAAGAAGAGGGACGCCTGCCTGACATATGGATAAGCTATGAGCCACGAATGTCTAAAGGTCACACAGTAGACATGTGCAGACAAACACAACAAACAAGTATATATACATATTAATGTTGGGTTCTGTGGACGCTGCTTACATCAAAGCCTGTGTTTGGATCCCATCCTACATGCCCAATGTGCCTGTGAGAAAAGCAGAGGAGACAGCATGTGAGATATGATGTGTTAAGGAAGGGGGCACAACAGATATACAGTACAAGAGGTTTCCTATATTTAAATTAAAAGCAGACAGATACACATAAAGAGGTCCATTAGCTGTTAACTATAAACTCAAGGTAAACACCGGCGTTTGTATCTGACCAGACAAATGAGAGTGCTCACTGGCATTTATTAGTCTTATATATATTCCATAGGATCACACTAAATGGATTAGTGCTGCCACCCCCTCACCTCTTCTCCACATGCAGAAGGTTATCAGTAGAAATGTGTCAGACATATTACATTTTAGGACCTTTAAAGCTTATACTGTAGCTTGAAAAGCTACTTTGGAATTTCTCAGAGGCCTACCTTCGACTTTAGCTCTGCTTCAAATTCATTTAACATGCTTGCGGAGCATGTGCCATCTCTTCTCCAAGGGCTGCATGCTTAACCAGTTGTGTTATTTTAATGGTTAATTTGGGTTATTGACTACCAGCTATTAATATTTTGGAAATTAAGTAATAGTAAAGTAGTAATGTGGGATTACAAGGCTTTGTAAAAGCGAAAATTCTCAAAGCGAGTTTAAGGATTACAGCTGACTTTTTAAGCTTTCTGTGCTGCTGTAGCGCCACCTAGTGCTTTCAAAGAGACTTATGTTCTGCAAAATTAAATTAAAAATGGTGGAAAATCTGTTAACCACAAATGAAGGAGCCCAGGAAAAACAGGTTACCAAAGAGACCAAAGAAACACAACCCCGTGCTGACTCACTGGAAGTTGCTTGGTGTGCCGATATCTGCCTTGGTCAACTTCTTCTTCTTCCCCCCTTTGCTCTTTTTCTCCCTCTTGGCAAAGGAAGAGTGCACAATGTTGTTCATCTGAGAGTTGTTGTGATAACGCTGAACACTGTTGATCTCTGGGTTTTTGATATCGACAGTCGCCATGGGCAGCGCAGGTCCTGGAAAATGAAGGAGACAGTACTAAAGTTACAGTTCATACAAAACCACAAAGAACTGTTGTCCTACATCTAAAGACGTGTATTTAACACCAAATGCATGGACTGTCTTTATATTAAAAGGGTTACAAAAGTGTTTAACAAGCCATAAAACATGACCAGTGACCCTGACTCCATATAGAAATCTGGAGTTTGTGCTTTTACTAGAGTAATTCATCCTTTAATGGCTATTACAGGCTGTGTGGAGGACTGAACATGTTATTTGAATCAGCTGATGAGAAAAAGAGCTCAGAATGTGCAGTGTATGATAAATCATGGCATTTTTCACATATCCCTGCCCTTTGAGTTATTCAAACTAAATAATCGCACTAGTTAAGACAGAGAAATGATGCTAAACATAATTATGACTAAAAGACTTCTGTCTGTAAATCTTTCCTGAAACTTCCAGTCTGGTGACCTGCTATCATTTACAAATGACCTTCACTCTCTGTTCCCACTCACTGTACTATTAATTAACTCATTCAGATTATGCATCTCTAAATCAATTTTCTAGACAGTTAATGGATTTGCTCTTATTATGGATTAGGCTGGCCTCAGTGGTGAAGTGACATACAGAACAGAAAGCACACTTTATTTCACTGCAACAACGGAAAACATTTGTGTTTACATACCAAAGTAATGAACACGTTTATTTGTTTTTGGCTTCAAGGCATGAAAATGACGTGGACTGGACACAGCCAATGCTGGATTACCAACATAGCCAACAGGTCACACGGTAACGTTATCTGCAAACAAGCAGTCGCACAACAAGCAAGCACTACCACTATCTCTACCACAGTGGTTCTCAGAATGGGCATCAGGGAACCCCAAAGCTAAGAGGTCTTTAAAAAAAAAAAAAAAGTTGCTATAAATCCCAGTATTGTGCTGTGAAACTGAAAAGTGCATGCATACATATGGGGACCATCGACAAAGTAAACTGTGTCCATTACTCGCCTAGGCTAAAATAGGGCCAACACATTGATATGACGACACATCCTGTCACTGTCATGAAATCACTCACTGCTGTTAGCATGGAAAACATTTGAGTCACGTCATGCGGCCCAGTAAAGCAAAGCCCAAGTCAGTATATTTGTGCACCCATATGAGTGCTTTCCCAGTGTTTTTCTTTAAAGAAACTTTTTGGTTTTTTAAAAATCTTATAGTCATGCTTTATTACTACAATAATTCTCCCATAGCACCTCGACTGGAAGACATACCTCCAACACGCTTGCTACAGGGACTATTGGGAGTTTTGCTTGGTGAAGGTGAAGCTGATCGACTGCGTCGCCTCCTCAGGTTGTCCCAAATACATCCACCACTTCTTGTTCTGCAGGTGGTCACACTAATGTCTACGAGCACTTTGTCAACCAAGTTGCAAGCTCGCTCTTCAGAGCAAATGGAAAGCCTAGCAGTGGGGTCGGAAAGAGATGGGTACAGTTCATCCTGAGGGAGAACCAAGCAGTGCAAGGAAGACAGGCAGCTACCTGGGCTCAACCCTCCACCTCCCATAGTTGCTCCTCTTCCAGCACCCTCACAGTTCAGTTCCTCAGAAGGAGCAGAAAGAAAGGTGGTGCAGAACATCATCGTAGCTGTTGGCTTGGCATGAAAGATAAGGCGGGAGCGAGGGCGGGTCTAACGGCAGCAAAACAATCCGAGGTCTTCTTTCTCAGTTAAGAAAAGAAGGTGCAAAAATGAGGAAGAAATTCTGGTGAAAAAGACATCTCAGGCACAACAGGCAAAGACAATCTACTTGTTGCCTTGTGTCAGATATGAATCCAGTCCAGACGGATGTTTCTGCTTCCAAAACAATACAAGAAGAAAGCCAAGCTGCGAGGGAGTCTTCATTTACTGAATTAATTTCCTCAGGCATCTGGTGACACTTACATCCATACTTCCTCAGCTGAAAAAGCTAACATCCAACAATGCATTTGGAGGGAAAAGAGCCAGTCAACACAGCAGAGAAGATTATTCATCCTCTTCCATTCCCTACTGTCAAGATTATAATGCCCAGATTGGCTTGCTGTGATCATTTCACCACCAACGTCCTCCACTACCCTCCTCCCTTTCCCTGCAAAACATATCTAATCCCAGCAAGTTATTCTGGATTTTGTGCTTGTGTTTTACGTAACCATTAAAACCCATCCATGGCATAATCCCACAATAATCTCTAGAGTTTCTAAAACATGATGAATCAGTGGAGAGAAAGACGGAGAAGGGCAGAGTGATAGATAAAAAAACAGGCGAGAGGCAACAGACTGATTAAATGGAGCCAGAGGGAGGGCAGATGAGGACAATTGATGAGCAGGGGAGTGATCAAGAAGTCAGCAGGAGTAGAGGGGAGGACAGCAAGAACCAGACTAGAGATGACAGTAAAACAGTGATGACGCAGAAATGAGAGTAAGACAGTTAGGGATGGAGAGGAGATATTTCTGAGAGAGGACACGGATGACTTCCTTTGGAAATGAACTAATTTACAAATGCAAAATGTACCTTTCCAGAAAAGGACACCACGCATGACAAATCCCAGAGAGAAACTGGTAGAACCATTTATATGTGGCTGCTTTACTGCAGCTACTATAGAACAAGCTGCCTTTAGAAAGCCTGCCTTTGAATTGTCATTTCAAATTGTGATCTTAAAAAAAAGCTGCATAAAAACACCAACGCAAAGTCAAAAATCTGAGTTCTTGGCTGATTTACATGATAGTTTAAATACAAAAATGATGATCAAACAGGGCATCTGTCCACACATGACAGAGCAGAACATCCATATGTCAAGTTCCATTAACCTGCTCCCAACCTGAGTATCGTGTCATAATTAAGACCTCTTTATGAAGGTACAAACACGCTCACACACACACAGTTATATGGGTCAAATCTTCCTGTCTAAAACTAGTTCATCTCCTGCCACTGCTGTCTCAAACTAGGCTGTGTGTCTTGTGACAAATGTCCAAAATGCAAGCGTTCACACATCCACAAATGTATTCCATCTGTTTAGTCATCAGACCATATTAAGTAGCAGAATTACACCATGAAGCGCACAACACTACTACAGGGCACTGTCATGTTTTGTTAAGGTTTTACAATGCTGAAGTTTCTTTACCTTCACATTCCAACACCGACTGTGAGGCAGGATTTAAACTACCACAGTAGGCATTTCCTAGAAGATCCCGAGCCTGCACTCCTAGAAAATGTTCATGAAACTTGCATCTACTCAGAAAGTGTTGATGTTTCTTGGACTGTTTAAGGCCAATTTGAAGGAGTAAGAAAAAAAACAATAGGAAGCAGAACATACTGTTCCTGTGTCCTGTTTTCAATAACATCCAGTGATGTGTTATATACTACTTGTAGTAAATAATTCTTCATTCCTCATAAAAAAAGAGCAAATATCACATTTTAAAAGAACAGGAAAATTCTGTGATGATTTATGTCAAACACTTCAGTTCTTCTTCTGTTTGTTGAGCCGTTCCTGGAGCCATTTAACAACTAGTTTTTCTGGCTATGAGCAGCTCCTCTTTTTACTTTGTGCTTTGGATTATGGCACAATAGCTCCACAGTGGCAAAATATTCTTAGGATTCATATTGGCTGTTTTGAGTACTTAATTTCGTAACTTTTGTCATATGAGCACAGAGGCTACTCAAGCTTGCTTAAAGTCAGTATAAAGGTATTCCAGGGGGTTTCACAGAGCTCAGGTGCTGTTTGGGTTTCAGAAATCAGTGGCTGTTGGGGAGTTTTGACAAAATTCTACGGAAATTTCCAGTTTTAGTTTTCAGGGTTTTTCCACCATGTTCTTTTCAATCATTATATTAACCGTATCTAAAAAAAAAAAAGCTGGCAACACCTCTTGTGCTTTCGTACATCCCCTTTTAGGAAAGGTCACCTTTTGTGGTAACTGGTACACGGCAGATTTTTTTTCTTTTTTTGGGGGGGGGGCATTGTTAAGACAGTGTCTCTCTCTCCACTTTATCACAGAATTTGTGCCAAGAGCGAATTCTGGTTTCCACCTATGAGCCAGGCTAATTAAAGACATTTAAACCAACCTAAAACCAGACATCTCCCTACTATGGTCAGAAGCAGCACCTCAGGAAACTTAACACTGGGGGCTTGATGAAACTTTGGCATTTTGCACTAGCACTTATTAACTGGCAGGTCACTCCAGCTGATAGATTAGGTCTCGGTCACACAGGTCTAGAGTCCGGTTGGCAACCTTCTGGCAACCTGTGGTTGCTAGGAAAAAAAATGTGTATGCAGTTTGTATGCAAGATGCCAAGTTATCTGCAAACACTCCCCAACTACTTGCTGAGCAGTAGTGAAACAGTGCAACGCAAACTGAAAACAGACTGTCTTCAAAGTAAAGGGAGTGTTTAAAAATAAGTCAGCATCTTCCATGCAAACCACTGCCAACTGTGGCAATCTTCTAGTGAGCACAAGGAGGTTTTTGGCATCTCTTTGCAACCAGTTTCACGTAGTGACTGCCAGGAACCTCCAGCAACCATGCGCCACCTGATGGGGGAATACACATTTTTCCCTAGCAACCACCAATTGCCAGGGGGTTGACAACCAGTCTGTAGACCTGTGACTTTTTTTGCATTCCTTTTCCACCTGAGGCATTCTGTAAAAAACAAACAGCTGATGTGCTCGAGCCTTGCTAAGGAGACCGTCAAACTAGATATGCATACAGCTGATGGTTTAGCTGATAATACCTACATAAATATAAAAAACTATATAGGCTGTGTAGCTTCCTCCACAGTGTACGAGAAAAGGAATTACCCCTAAAACCCTGAATTATGCAGAAACTCTGTCAGTATGACACAGTGAGCAGATTGTCACAAATGTTTGCTAGCACCATCAGACACAAGTCTGACTGTGGCTTTACACTTCTTTTCTGATCATTTCTGAAGGAAACAGTGGAAAACATACCATTTGGAGGGTCGCGTCTCTTCTCTGTGAACACACAGACAAATTAAGTCATTACACTCCTGTGCTAAGTAGTGGGCTGTGTTAATGTGAAGCAGATGAGTGTGAGTGCATCAGACTACAGGTGTAAAAAAGAGAAGAGAGCTGACTTGTGTTTTAAGTGAAGGATTCGGCGAGATTGTGCATGTAATGCACAGAATGGAGTTATTCAGAAAAAAAAAAAAAAAAAAGCCAAGCAAAGTGTTCAGTTAGTGTGTTTAGGGAGAGTAAATCTCTCTCTCACACACACACACACACACACACACACACACACACACACACACACACACACACACACACACACCACAGATAGTATCCGCACATAAAACCATCAATGCCCCCAGAAGGCAATACATGTTAATTAAGTAACAAAAGTTACACGTGCGCGCGCACACACACACACACACAATTACTAATGGCTTGGGTTTTCATGAGGTGGAAGGTCAAACAGAAGAAGCCTTGTTGATAAGATAAAGGCACCGAATGCAGTGGGCTGAGGAAGAAATATGAAAGAGCGATTGATTCAAAAGATCAGGAAATGACCCACAGTGAAGGCAGAAGGGAGATTGACAGTCTTAATCAAGCACACAATAATTAAGAACTGAGTGCCAAGTTTGAGAAGGCATCTGGATGGCAGTGGATAAGAATCTCTCAAGTTTAAATCTCAGTCTGAGTCTGCATGATGACATTTCCTTAACTGAAAACTTTTCTGAAAAACAAACTGAGAAAAAAAAAAGAATGCCAGAATGTTTTTGTTACTGTAGCTATTTAAGTCTTACTGTAAATATATTTAAAAAAAAAACAAACAAAAAAAAACATTTTGGGGGCAAAAACTGATTCCTCAAACAAATCACCACGTTCATCTCTTATGATCAGAATGATCATAAGAGATGAAGCAGGAATCATTCATTTCTTTTGCACATTTTAATCTGAAACTGCAGTGCCCCCCTTGGGTCAGTGAGCATATTTTTTTTTACCCCACCAAAAAAGACTGGGAGCAGCATTATGATACACTTCTTGGTTTGGTTGAAAAGTCACGTGATAGTGTCTGTGTCAAAAGAAAAGTTAGGAAGAAGACCAGAGTTCCTTCTCTGACAGTACAGGAGGACAACCCCCAAAAGCTTTCAATTTCTATTAACATGTCTGAATTTATTTATTTTTTGAAGCACCAACTTTTGGAAATTTCTGTTAAGATGACTCTGAAGATCTGCTTCTTTTATGACTGTCACAGTAGGACAGTATTCTGATTATACTCTCAGAGGTCTGGAACTAAGGAGGCAGACTGAATGTGTTACCAACAGCTCTGAAAACTTTATAAGATGAGGAAAGGAGCAGATGATTCAGTAGACAGACCCAGGCAAAAAACAAACAAAAAAACCCCAAACTATTTCCCTTTTCAATACATGACACTTAAGTTGAGGACTAGTTAAATCTGGGCCCAAACTACATCTTCAATGTAGTAACATTATCAACTAAGTGCCTATGATTAAAGTTGGCCATGTATTGAAATTTAGACCTTTTTTTTGCCTGGTTCTGTAGTCCAACAGCTTCAAAAATGACAAGTTTAGAAATGTATTTGCTCTTGTGCTCCTGCTTAATAATAAATGGTGATGATTTGGCTTGAAATAAGCTCAGAAAAGCCAGATGATTTGAACACAAGACAAAAATTTGCTAATCGTGTCATTTTTTCCCCAGCAAGTTAGATCAGTAGTTAGGACTATAGGTGAATCAGTGGCAGCAGTAAGTTGGTACCGGTTTTCCTCTGCTTTTTCCCCATAAGGTCCATCGCAATGCCCCGGAAACGCTTGCACTCGTCCTCATTAGCAAAGTTCAGACCCACTTGGCATGACTGTCAACACAGAAAACACAAGAGAAATTTGTTAAAAAAAAAGAAAAAAAAGTGATCAATATAATTTTGCAGCCCCTTCCACCTTCCCTTCCAAAGTCATCCAATCCTCTGATACCACCAGGTTGTGAATTTTTTCCTGACTAGATCCCTGAATATCTATTGATAAGCTGAGTTTCCAAACACACAACCATGATGTGTATACTGCAACTGTCTTATCAGTAGTCCTGCATACCTCACGGCTTGCTGGAGTCTAATCCACTGTGTCCACTGGCAAGATGTTTGTTCAATAAATAAAGAAGTCTTCTCACATGAAAAGCTTTGGATGTGGCACAGAGCTAAAATTTTTAGTACTGTTTGAATGAAGGAAACACACACTGTGGCGCCTTTTGGTGAGCACACCTGGAAGTTGGCTCACACGTGCTTTTCATGGCAGGTTTTCTGTAGAATTTCTGGACTGAATGAAGATGATGATGAAGGAAATATACTCTGTGGTAAACTTCCACTGATGCAGACATGGTTTCCTGAACATTTAAAATTAAGGAAGCAAAACCTGGACATATAATGTTCAGTGGAACTTGTGTGAGTGCATGGGCTGTAATATTCACCCAGCAGTACACAGGAACAGAACCACATGCAGGGATGAAAAATGACACTTAACTATCCACTCCACCACGTTAGTACAGTACTGTGCAAAAGTCTTGAGCCACCCCTCATTTCTTCATATTTTCCTAGGTGCAGGGAATGATTGAAACACAAACATACACAGAACTACAGTAAATAAGGCAAAAAGTTTGATTAGCTCTAAGAAGCTTGAAAGCCAATATCTGATATCATTTATTCTTCAACACATCCTGAACTCTCTGAGGCAGCTTTCTTGAACGATATTCAAAGCTCTTCTTTGGATGTTGGATGCCTTTTGTTCCATTCTCTGCCAAGATGATCCCACCCTGCTTCAATAATGTTGAGATCCGGGCTCTGGAGAGGCCAGTCTATATCTGATAATGTTCAACTGCGTGTGTGTGTTTTTTTTATCCAGGTATGCTGCATTGGCAGTGTGTCTGGGATCATTGTTGTGCTGTAAAATGAAGCTGTTGCCAATCAGATGCTTTCTAGATGGTACTGCATGGTGGATCAAAATCTCACAGTACTTTTCTGCACTCATGATTCCATCAATTGTGACAAGATCCCAACATCACTGGCTGATATGCAGCTGCAAACCATAACTGAGCCTCCACTATGGTTTACAGATGGCAGTAGATGCTCATTATAGTACCTCTCCCCTGACCACCTCCATTCATACTGATGACAATTTGAACCAAAATTTCAATTTGGACTCATCCCTCCATCAGACCTGTTGCCACTGATTTTCAGTTCAGTTCTTGTGTATTCTGGCATCCCTCAGCCTTTTCACCCCGTTTCCCTTCCTTTCTCTTCCACTGAGACTAGTTCTGATGAGGCTTCAGTGAAGAGTTGATGGATCAACTAAAGGGTCAGATGCATCTTTCAGGTTGAGCGTCAGGGCTTTGCTGGATTTTTGTTATTTCTTAAGGACATGACTTTCAGACACTGCTCATCTGCTGTAGATAGTTTTTTTTTTTAGGTCTGACACTTTTTTGTCTGCCACTTGATTTTTTTATGCTTGAATGATTCATAAGTCAATGTTAAGTAGCTTAACAAATAACCAAAAAAAACCCCCACAAATTCCTTTGAAAAAGTTCAGTTACAAGGACTGGACTGAAAATTAATTAAAAAAAAAAAAAAAAAGAAAAGAAAAAAGCTACTGTCTAAAGAAAAACTTTGAAAGACCTTCAGCCTGGAGAACTACTTCTTAGGAACACTTCACTAAATCACAAGAAAGGTTGGCTCCTTGGAAGAAAAATATAAAGAAATGAGGGCTGACTCAAGACTTTTGCACATTTCAACAACCTCTAACAAAGCACACTATACCCTCTTTCAGTAGAATCACACTTCAAATTAGAAAGTGAGTCATTGGTGACAGCAGCTCATTGAAAAGAAAGACAGAAAATCATTTTTCTGCAACACTAACAAGAAATTTAAAAGCAGCGTCTTAATGTTCTCAACTAACCTGTTATGTTTCAACTTTATTTATGGATTATTACAGGAAATCAGTTGCAAATTTCAGTGGGGCGACTGATAAACACCTAAACAGCAAAAACTAGAGTTACTTCAGATACCACCGTTTAAAACTCTCTTCTTCCTTCAGCTGAATTTTCAGTAATAGATGTAAAATAAAAAAACGAAACGAATGCTTTAATAAAGCGGTCACACACAACTAAATGTGGTGCTGACAACGAACACAGAGGTTAAGAAAGGCAAGTAAAAAGACAAACGTATGAAACTGAAAAGCAGAAAACTTACATCTCCTGCAAATGTGATGAAGTACGGTCTGGAGGTGGTTATGCTAAAGTTGTGGTACAGCTCCTGTTCAAACATCACCTTCCCATCCTGTGGAAAAACACAAGGACAGCTGAATAAATAATATACGATTAGGTAGAGTAAGTAAATTAAAATGGCACTTTTATGCTACAGATCTTGTTAGAGACAAAAAGAAATATTTGCCATTGAATCATTTCTAATTATCTGCTTTACTGTGGCAGACATTCTGCAGTTTCAGCTGTGTGGCTATAAAACAATATGAGGTCTTTATGAATACTGGCTCGTGGTAAACCAGTGGTAAAATATTGTCTGACTACTGAGTCTTGGTATGTGCCATTTATTATAATGATAACCCAATGAGAACCAATCATTAACACAAACAACTGCCTTCTGCTTCCCATGTACATACCCTGATGTCAAAGACCCTGATGAAGTAGGATCGTTGGGGGTTGTCTTTGACCAAACAGGCCACCCCGCAGCATTTCTTGTTCCAGTTGGAGCTCCTATCTGCTATGAACACCTGGACCACTCCTGTAGACAATGTCTGGAAAGAAAGATGGAGAGTGAGAATCGCACACATCTGCACAAGCATCTTTTTTTGCAGCCATATAAATGTATTTACAAGCTGGATCCTAAAGGAAGCAAGCAAAATAAACACCATAGAGAGAAAAAAGGAAGACTTCATTTCCCATAAAATAACTAAAACCGATAGTTTCCCTAGTTTTAAGAATATGTAGTAATATAAACTCAAGAGGTGGGTTTAGTCCCGTTATATATTATGAACATTGCACACATTTGAGCATATCCTTAAATCTAAATTTCCTAAGCGGTTCAAGTTTGACCCACAGATGCACCAATGACATCTCAGCGCTCCATTCAAAGGACCTGTAATTAGGGCCCACTGCTGGTAGTTTAAGCACATTTCAAATCACTAAATATAAAAAGACAACAAAAAAAAAAAACAAACAAAAAGAAATTAAAAAGGCATAAAAAAACCAATATTTGCCTAAGACAAAAAGGGATTATGTGCAAGCACACTTAAAAACACACCTGTAGCGCACACAGAGACATGATCATAAGGCAGGGTTAGACTCCTGCAGCTTTTACAGGTTGCTGCAAGCGGTTTCTAACACTGAGGGGTCCAGGTTGACAGCCATTAACACACACATGAAAGCAAGAGCATCATGATAGGAAAATGCCTGGTGAGCTTTTCATCTAAAGTTAGTTCCAGGAACCACTGCAGGTTTTAGGATAACATACAGCAGAGCCCTTACAATATTCTTTGTAATTTAGCGTGAATGTGACGTTAACATTAAACAGGGTGAGTAAAGCCCCCTTTTCTATACAGACACATAAGCTGTAGGTCTGGTTTTTTTTGGGGGTGGTGGATTTTTCTGGCTTTTGTGGTTTTGTCTCTCCTTTGTTTTTCAGAATCACTTACAGTACAAGAGCATCATTGTCAGTAGTAGTTCCTATTCCTACACATAATATTGATACTAGCAACAACAGCACATGTCACTGTGACAATTTTTGGAATATCGGAAAGAACTACCTCATAAAGTTGGTGCTTTTTTTGGTGAAGGAACTGCAACCACAGGACCAAAACTGAAAGTCTGATTCTGGAGTCAGAACTGCAGATGAAAACTCTGCTCGACTGCTAAAAAAATTCCCCTGGGAAACCCGGGGCAGTATTAAACACTGCCATTGCACCCCCTTTTTGGGGGGGGGGTCATTAAAGATAAATGATAACTTGCTTGGAAGCTGTATACCTGTCTGTATACCTGCTCACTCATCTCACTCTGGTTATGGATGGCGAAATGCTCATTCGGAAGCTTTTATTGCATTACTACAGCAATAATGTGTTGTCAGTTTGATTAATAATATTTCTCCTCATGTGTCTCTTGTTAGCTCAACTCCACACCCAACATACATGTTTACTCACAGTGAGGCTAAGAGCAGGGAAAGGTATTAGCTACTTTTCATTTTACAAAATTAGGAAAGTAAAGGTTGAGCTTCATGCTTCCTTATACATAAAAGATTCCCAGTTTCTTCCTCAGAATGAGGAACACAGCTTTTGTATTTTAACACCACTGACCTATGAGATACCTGTGGCTTAGAAGTCTGTATCACTGAAACTGGAAAAAGCTGCATCAGCCCATTCCTGATTCAGCTGAAGTGGCTAACATAGCCACACTCACTACATGACTAAAACACAGCATTAAACGAGCCAACGGGGAAAAAAGAAAAAAAATTGCACGTTTTTGGCTCTGCATGCACAAGATATTTTTATCCATATTTATATAAACATTACATTTCTTGGTAGGCACTGCAACTCTTGGTTGTTTGGAGTTTCATAAATACCCCCAAAGAATCATATGAATTCTGTTTTATAATGCATTTTTACTGTAACAGGGCCTGTGTGGTGTCCAGAGTCTGAGGCCCTTTGGGTTCATCTTCCCATGGAGTGCTGATTGCTCCTGACAGGGCCAAAGGCTGCAGGAAGTGAAGCTCTGTCTATGGCGTCATCAAACCCCGACACCCAACCCCCACAAAAAATAAAAATAAAAAAATAAAAACACACCAAACCACTCTCTTGTGAAGTAATTCACTCTTCCTCTCTCTTATGGACTGGTTCTCAAACACTGCCAGTTTCTACATGGGTACTGACCTCATGATGCAGTCACCCGGCCAGCACAAAACGTACAGTCTTCTCTCACAGAACTAGAGAACCAGGAGGTACCACACACTTCTTATACATTTTGTTATAACACTGTTTTCTACAGTAATATAATCTTAAATGTGAGGTCCATCGTGAGGAGGAAATGAAAGTTAATATGGGCTGTTGATGTCAACAATTAAGACATCAGGTAAGAGTGATCCATGTGATTTAGTAACATATTACACTATTTAGATGGCATTTTCAATTCCTCAGGAAGCCACTGGTGTGATAAAAAGCACTTCCACCTTTTGTGACTACATGTTTAAAAAATCATAAAAGCAACAAAATAATCATGACCAAGATGAACCAAAAGTAAGGTATATAAAAAAACAAAACAAAAAACACACAGAAAAAAAATCGGGCAGGTTAAACGGGAATAATATCGTTAAAAAAAAGTGATGAATCAATTGGGGGGAAAGAAGACATTTTATTGGGTTAGCTGCTATAAATCAAGAGCTGAAAAGCAAAGCTACAGTACATGTGCACCATCATGATTTAGTAAAGGCAAGACAAGTGATCGGACCAAATTTGGAGTAATTTCTCAAAAGAAAGGGACTCTCTTTGAGTGACCCTGTTTTTCTGTGAAATGTTTCTGAAGCTGGATGTGGCTGTTCTTTTCAGAAGAGACCACAGTGTCTCCAGAAGGTAGAGATTCATTTTTAATGGTCAACAATGTATCAGGACATATAGCCTAGCTGTTTCTTTTTTTGCTTTACACAGCACGAAACTATCATTGACATTTTTCATGGCATGACACATGGCACAAATTTCGGGGTGTCTTCACAGGAAGAGACTGGCAGTTTTGTGGCAATCAGCAGAATTTCTATGAAATTCTGCTACTTGTAGCCACAGCAGGTGGAATAACTGCTAGTGATGCAAAGTGGGCAAATCTCAATATAAATCTATCTCAACTTTAAAGTGAGAGACTAAACTGGCTTCCAGTGAGAGCCAAGAATGCTGACTGGGGTTACCTACACCACCGGAGCTGAGAAATCTGCACTATATGTCCAACAATCAGCTACAAAGTGATGCACAACACCTGACAGATGATCCTACAGAGAAGATGCTGATTAGGGTTTAATCCCGGGATCCGGGATTCCCGGGAAATGCGATCAGAACCATTTCCCGTTTCCCGGGAAACGTTAGACGGGAAACCGGGAAAAAAGTCGCGCGCGTCGATTTGACTTTCAGAAAGAAAAGAAAGCTTCAGAATGTTAAATTTAAGGAAATATTGAGAGAAGGGTTCGTTTAATGCGAAAAGCATTACTCTTCATTTCAGGCACGTTCAGCCTCCGTTTAAGGCTTCAGCCTTCATCGCAAGCGTTTTAATAGAGGTATTACACAGTTGTACTTTTTTCCTCTTTAATTTGTTAAAATCGTAGGCAATGTGTTTACCCTAAGGTATTTTGTATTATATAATTTTATATTATTATATATTGTTATATTGCATTATATAGCCTATAAAATATGCCTGCCCTGAACAATAAAGAAATATCTGTTTAACTTCGAGTGTTTCTTTTCCTCGTTTGCAGCCGCTTACTAACAACCATGAATTAGGATACGGGCCTAATGGGTGAAGAAATTATCATGAAATAGATTGCTTTAACATATTTCGCTTTTAAAATGGAGTTGAGTAAAATGTATATTTTTTAGGCTATAAGGATTGGCCAGTTTTTCAAAAGACGATTCACAGCGAACCTACTTTAACCCTCAGACACGGTGTTATAAATTTGCTGTTGCCAGAATGGCAATGACCAAGTCGTAGTGCATTACTCAAGGCCCTGTGTTATGCCATATTATAGTGTAGTACGGTAGTTAACTTTTCAATGACTATTACAGCGTTCCACTGGTGGAGATACAGTGTAACAGATGTCGCCACGACAGCGTGGCTGAGCCATTATCAATGCTGTGGAGATGAACCGTATTGTTTTGCACCAGCAGTTGTAAAATATCTTGGTATAATTCCATGTACAATGGAGGAATATTTGAATTATATTTGTTAAGGGAGTGTTGAGGAACGATACAACACCGCATAGCTCGAGCACTCAAATGCCGAGATGTAGGTTTTATTGCGTTAATCAAGCCAACGTTGCCCCCTACTGGGCATAACAGGACATAGCTGGAAAGCTACCTCTACAATATCACAATAGGTTAAGGCCGACACAGGCTACAGAAGGCCTAATTAAAATAAATAAATAAATAAACTTTTTCCCGGGATTCCCGGGAAATGGCTCGTCATTTCCCGGGATTTGATTCATGTCATTTTCGGGAAAAATATTAAACCCTAATGCTGATGAAAGGTAATGAAAAGAGGAGTGGGAACAAAGAGACAAAATATGTGGCTAAAGCAGGAAAGCAGTGCAAGAAAGATAAGGAGAAAGGAGTGGGTTTAACCTTTTTGGCACTTTAATGTGAGCTAATGTAGCTTGCAGCTTTATTCAGACATTCCCACAACACTGATGGAACAAGCGACAGTATTCAGGCACTATCATGCACTATGAACCAGCTCTGACAGCATATTAATTCACATGTAATGCATAAAGTCAAGTTTTCTTAATATCACAGCTTTGATAGTCAATTACACTGATAATGAGAGAGACCATATATCCTCCATACACATAGTAAACTAATCAAACAATATCAAACAGCAGCTCATAAACTGCCCAGTTTAGTTTAGTAGGATACCATAGGAGCTGAGTATTGTGTCTTATTACAGTGTATAATCTGTAACTGTATGACAGCTTGCCTGTCAAAAGTAAATACATACTGTATTCACATTAGACTGTCTGATCGAACCTCAGCATTGTGGAGTAATAATTAAGTAATCAATGAAGTTATTGCTGTTCTGCCTTGAGTGTAAAATGTGAGCAACTCTTATGACTGGATGCTGCTGCTAAGACTGCAGATATCTAAGCTAATAAACTCAAAATCCTTTTAGGAACACCAGGAAGCAACAAGCTAAACTCAACTCCTGTAACAGGTTTGTTAAAGCTTTTTCATTATTGTCATTACTAGACTGTCTTCACACTGGTAAAGACATGAACGTAAAGTAGGAAAAAATTCAACATGTACGGGCCTGTGTGCACATTTCAGACAACTAGATGCCTATCCGTTAATGTTGGGACATTCAGTTTTAACCCCTATGTTTGACTGTGTTGGGGGGGGGGGGGGTTCAGCAGTCAGGGCAGCCCACAGTCAACCCCAGATTGACGATGAGCAAGAAGAACAAGAAATATAAAAGACAGACAAGGAAAAGGGAAAGGAACAGACGGCAGAAGAGGAAAGGTGAGACTAAAAGGAAGAACGGAAGGAGAGAGAGAAAAAAAAAAATCACAAATGGGAAGAGGTGGAGTAAAAGAGGAGTCACATTCCCCTTCTCCAGCCCAAATCACCAGAGGAGGCCAACCACGGGACTTCCTGTAGGACAGGACTGCTGATCAGGCAGTCTGTGCACACACACACAGACACACACAGATAAACAGTGTGAATTGGACGCCTTCCACCTTTTGCCAAGTCAGTCAGTGTTGCTGATGGTGAAAACAGCACAAGGAATACCAATGAGCAAAACTAATGAGTGGGACCACTGTGTAGGTACCTGTAGGTGTCTCTTTTTCCTCTATGCACGATTTTGCTTTGCAGGATGAAATACGTTTAATACACAAGGTTATGAGTCAAGCTGTTTTATAGTTAGGCCAACTGTAGGTTAATAATACATGCATGTGTACGATTTCCAATCTTTTCTTGCAAGATACGGCATATTTTAGATTTTAAGTGCTCATAGAAGCTGGTGAAATTCCGATTTTTAAGAGGTGTTATTAGGGAAGCACTTTGAAGGAAACTCCTGAGCAATGTCATGCTTTAGATACACTGACATAAAAAGCTATGTTGCTCTGTAATAAGGACTAGTATACAAACAGAGCTGTTACAGAGAGTAACTCTAGCAGGTAAGAGCCATCTTTCTTAGAAAAATGACAGCGCAGAAAAAAATCTGAATTAAGGTTACATTTTCTGATTAATAATTATGTTACATAAGTGCCAATCATTCGGTCAGCCACTACATCATTTGGTGGATATTCTAATTAGATTGAGAGAGACACAATGCCTGCCTCTTCCAGCCTCCCTCTCCCCCAGCCTCTCTAACAAACACACACATACACACTTTGTCTCTCCCAAACTCACTCTTCATGAAAAGAAGTGTAGAAACACACAAGAGCGTAGGACTGTAAGGAATGTTCCCCACTGCACATCTCTGTCACATGCTGTATGACAACTCCCAGAAAGCCAGATGAATGCTGTCAGATTTTTAAAACAGGTTACATTGTTGTCGGGCACACCTTAGAAACCTGTGTCTAAGGAGGAGGCGTGACATCCAACCATGTGACCTCATACAGGCTTGAGATAGTGTGTCATGGGACAGGAAATGTGGCCTTTCCAAAGCAAACGTGTGCATACACACAAGCACCTCAAACAGCATGCTTGGTTCACTGCAGTGAGCTCAGCGCAACGACGAAGATGCATTTGTCTGTCACTCAAGTGCAACACCTTTACTATGCACAACTACAGGAAACAATGATAACTATGAGGAAGTAACCTGGGAGCAGGCTACATGAGCCACTAAGAAAGGGCAACTTAGAATTTAATGTCCCTGTTGACCTCACCTCCTGTAGAGTGAACAAAAACATATTGCTTTATTGAACTGGAAAACCCAGACATTAAAACCAGCCTACTCTGTAATCAATAACAGGTGAAGGTTTGACATTCTTTCCTGCTGAAATCACAGGGTGACATTTGCAACATAGTGGGATATAACTGCTCCAGAGCAATACTAAAAAAAAAAAAAACAGTAAAACTGCTTCAAGCCTTGTTGAGCTGATACACCTTATTGATGAAATCCACTTTGCCAAGATCACCCAACTTTGGAGTGATTACTAGTCTGAGACTAATTTAATAGACAATCTGGATGTGAAACTACCAAACGTAAACTAAATGTGGGCTGTGGTAAGCCACGGACTCTCTGGAAGGCAAATATCTACTGCTCTAATCCCCCCCACTGTCTGTTGTGGTCAGCTGATGAATAATTTGATGGCCATTCTTATGTGTCAGCCCTTAGGGTTGGTGGTGATCATGTCTAAGATGAAACTTTCTTCATGTGAGGGTAAAGGCTTTGCTGTGGAGAAGTGGAGGTGCAGCTGCATATGTATTCCTTAAGATGGCACGATGATCTGCTGGATGCGGGGCGCTCCAAGACGTAGTGCTCAATGAGGGCAAAAAAAAATGAATCAGCTGAATGCTAAACATGTTACGTAACATCAGAGTATTTTACAATATTGAGTCGTGACACTGCACTTGTGGTTCTGGCTGCAGTTCCACTGGTACATCGGGCTACTCCCCACAGCTTTCTCGTCAGATTTTTGTGACTGACAAGTCCTGCATTAGCAGGGCTTCTCACCTCGTCAGCTCTGTCAAAAGCTCAGCCAAGTCTGCTCGGCACATTCTTCTCGGTGGACACAGTTCCCGAAAACAACCAAGGTTCAGCCACGTTATGTAATGCCAGCACAAAAATCATTCCTTTGCCCCGTTTTCCGCTGATGCATTTAACAGCTCCAACACCCCGACTATTAACTCCACTGCCAGAGCTAAGCTCGGTGCGGTTAGGCTAATGACAGCGGAATTTCAGGATTTCCTGAATGATTTCAGGTGTGTCAAGCCTTCAAGTTAAAGTCATACCAGCCCAGGCCCGAGGCTGGAATCAAACTTGTCGTTTCCCAAATGTCACCGTCTCCAACGGGACGTTTGAAACAGTCACTCGGTCCTACTTCTTGCCCCTATCTGGCCGCTTCGACTGTCATAACAAACCTCGTAAGTTAGAAGTCTCCAAATGTTTCTCAGTGAACACATACCCCAAAATCACAACACAAAACTGTAGGCCACAAACGCACTGTTACACCTAATAGCTAATCTTTATCCCTCCGCTTTTCGGGACGGGATACACGGTGCAAGTTAGCTGCATTAGCTTTTTTTTTTCTTAGCCCGCTATCATAGAACAAATTAATGGGAAAACTTACGATGCATTTCCTGCCAAGGTGGTTGAAAAGGCATTCATTTTCCTGCGTAGACAGTAGTATCGAACTGACATTTGTTTGCCGCCGTGGCGGCGGATGTCCACTCATTATTGGTGATCAGTTTATAAAGTATACACCGACTCTAACTCGTTATGAGATCCAAAAAGATACATAAACAATCCCTCGGTCATCCGTGGCCTGCCTCCGACCCCGCGTACCGGTTCACTTTATCCCGGGGGTCCGCAAGACTGGAAAAACACAAAAATATGCCGCTTAGGAATGTAGTGCGAGGTCCCCCTCCTCCACAAAATAAGGTCAAAACTGGAGCAATGGAGCGAACACGGAAAACGACAAAAACTTTCCTGGGAAGTCCGGCCGCCAGAGAGCCCTGAGCCAGTTCCATCCAACATGGCAGTGTTAGGACGAGTCCACTATCCGGGAATGGGGTTCAGACGTTTCCAACTGTGTCCAACATAGTCACTAAAAGAAACGTAAGAACGGCAAACAATAAAAATGTTATTTATATATCTTATTTTTTAACCTATGCATATTTTGGCGAAAGCTCAGTGATCGAATTCTACTTAATGAAATCACAACTCCAAGCGGGGTCTACTTAGAGATGGTTTAGTCTAGTCCACCCGTGGCTTTCATGACAGGAATGTGAGTGCGGAATGGGAGGAGATAAGAAACAAGGTACAAGTTACACAGATAAGATGACATAATGCTGTTTATGAGAGGAATTATTTAGTTGAGAATGAATGCAAAAGTTAACCGTACTCTTTAAACTGATACTTTATGGCTAAATGTTTTTTTACACACACACAAAAATCCCATCTACTGGTAATATGCTCCTAAATTCTTGAAGTCAGAGGTCAAGTATCGAGTTATCTTAGCCTTATGATGGTAAACATTCACTGGGAAATGATAACCCCCTTGAACTGAAATGGTTCAAAGGCAATCCACACTGGTTTCATTACACTACAAATAGCCTATAAATAAAACAGGGTAAAATTAAGACTGCTCTAGTTACTATATATACCCTCAGGGGTAATGCACAAAGTGTGACATATGCGCCAAAGTGTAAACTCAAAGTCTGTTCTCTCTCTCCAACCCTTGCCAAATGACTGAGATTACAAAATGAACCAACCATATGGCCCTTACTGTATGGCACAGTGTTTCACCATAACACAGTACACACACACACACACACACACACACATATACACACACACACACACACACACGAAGCAGGCAGCATGTCAGCATGCATGACTTGTTCATATTTTAATAATGCACCTAAGGGGATTTGTAATACTCATAAACAGGTCTATCTGTAGGATGGCAGTCCTAGTGAGCTGATTAAAAAAATGGGGAAACACTGAATGCACTCCTGACACTAGTTTGCATCATTTCTGACACTTGCATAAATATCATGTATTTTTCAAAAAAGATTAACCACAGACCTACAGTTGTGGTCAGAAGTTTACATACACACATCATGGGCATAAATGTCGTGATAATTTGGGGCTTTTAATGATTTCTTTAAACTGTTCTTCTACAGCATACATCTTTATTGGCTGCACAAGTTTGAAGAAGAAGGAGGACTGCCTCCAAATTCTCCAACTTCACCTCAAATCAACAGCTAGATCAGCATCTGACTGAGGTGCAACTTGCTAAGGGACATTTAATGAATAGAATAGAATGCCTTTATTGTCATTATACAGAATGTACAGTGAAGTTAGAGGGCCACTCCTGTTCAGTGCCATGCAGTAGAAAGTCACACTTCCTAAAAATAGAACTTCTAAAAATATACAGGAAAATAAAACAATGTATAAAAATATATGCATTGTAAAAAATAAAATAACTATATACATATAATAATGAAGATGCTGAGTATTGCACTTGGTGAATGAATATTGCACTAGGTGAATGAATATTACACATTACACAATATAGGAGTGATAGCTATTGTTCAGTATGAATAATATAACATTGCACAGAGATGTGGGTGTTGCACAGTTAAAGTGGGTTAGTGTGAGAGTTCAGGGTGGTGATTGCTCTGGAGAAGAAACTGTTCTTGAGTCTGTTTGTTCTGGCTTTGATGCACCTGTAGCTCCTGCCAGAGGGCAGCAGGTCAAACAGGTCAAGCCAGGGTGTGAGCTGTCCTTGATGATGTTTTTGGCTCTGCTGAAGCAGTGGGAGGTGTAGATGTCCATCAGGGAGGGGAGAGGGCAGCCAACGATTCTTTGTGCTGTCTTGACTACCCTCTGAAGCCTGACCCTGTCTGCCTCAGTGCAGCTGCTGTACCATACTGTGATACAGTACGTCAGCAGGCTCTCAGTGGATGAGCGGTAGCAGGTCAGCAGCAGGTTTGAGTCCAAGTTGTTCTTCCTGAGGACCCTCAGGAAGTGAAGTTGCAGCTGAGCCTTCTTGATAACAGCTGTGATGTTATCTGACCAAGAAAGATCAGCAGAGATGAGGACACCAAGAAACCTGAAGGTGTGGACCCTCTCCACACGCTCGTCATTGATGTAACGGGGGCTGGGTCAGTCCTGTGTTTCCTGATGATGATTTCTTTGGTTTTCATGGTGTTCAGTGCCAGGTTAGTAGTGGTGTATCTGCATATTTATGTGCCTGTATGTAAAATTAGAGAAAATCACAAAAAAAAAAAAAAATAAAATAAATCAAAATTGTGCATCCAATTCTTGTTTTTTAAAGTTGTTAAAGATGTATACTGCACAATCATTCCAGCCTGGAAACAGTTCAAAGAAATCATTAAAAGCCCCAAATTACCCTGACATTCATGCCCATGATGTGAATGTAAACCAACCACAGTTGTACATATAATGTAATGTTATGTCACTATCAGAAAAGGTCCAACCATTTACTTGATGTGTCCTGTATAAGTTGAATAGCACATTTATGCATCAAGAAAAAAACTGCGTGATTTGAATAATATACAGCTACACACCTATACAACAGCCTGCACCTCTACACGACTTCACTGGGTTAGATTTCTCATCTGCTTTTTTTCATGTAACTAATGAATAAAGACGTTCTAATTTGCATTTTGATTCATATGAAAGTATTTACCATTCACTTGAAATAAAGCTCATCCATAATCTTCTTGACTAAGATTATAAATCCTGTTTGAATCTGGCATATGCGTAGCTGGCATAGTACTTTAACTCATGTCATCTTCATACTCGTTTCCATGTCTAATCATTGTATTTATTTAAATCACAGCAGATGCCTTACGCTGCCAAATGACTTGAGCAGTCTGCCTGAGTGGTGTGAAATGTAACCTCTCGCTAGATTACTTAAGGAAAATTGTATCCAAGCTGTCAGTCAGTTTGCAAAAGAGGCTTAGTTTTGCTCTTCTCTTTGCAGAAAAGTCTTATGGTTTTGTCCTGAGATTCCCCAGTAGGAGTATGTGTGTATGTTATGGGTCTGTATCTGCTTGCTTTGCTGCACATGGACACAAGTGCATGTGATTCTTCATGTATACGTGTGACTCTGTGTGTGTCTGTGTGTGCAGGTGAATGTGTGTGCCATTCAGGTGATTCCATCTCTCTCCCTGGGTCAGCGTGGGGGTTGATAAAGCTTCCTGTGAGGCTTGCAGAAATGACAGGCTCAAACGTCACCAGTAACACCCGTAGTGAGTGACACTTTATATTAAGCAAAAAGCAAAAATCTGCCTTTGGCTTGCCGTCTGGGTTCTGACAATATATTATAGAGTGCAAAGAATATTTTCCCCCTGATTATATCACTTTGTAAACAAAGCAGAGGTTATAGAGTTCCAGTAAAGACCTAGTTACTGCGCTCATGTAGTACCACATAGATAAGAACAGTGAAGGCGCTGTTTCTCAATATAAAACACACCCTTTGGTATAACTTTCTCTTGTTTTCTATTTCCCACCCTTCTTTCTCAGTCACTGCTCCAAAATCCTTTTTTTTTTTTTTTTTTTAATGCATGGCCCAGGTTGAGTCATGTGACATTAAACAGAGGCTAGGTGCAGTAGTGCTGAGTTTCTCCACGTGTTTCTTTGTCCGTCGGTCAGGTTTTTCAAGTCTAACAAGAGTCTGGTAGAACGCAGCGAGAGAGGTTTACTCATGTAGAATTAAGTGCAGGTAAGCATAAAAGAGCCCATGCAGGACAGGTTAAGTGTGCTCATGCTGAGGTTTTGAGAATGAAGTCAGATTCTGAGTGAGAGGTATTTTCTCTATGCGGCTGTTCAGCGGACTTAAACAACCACCTAATTCCAGGAACACGCTCAGTGTTTTGAGATGATCGATGACATTAGCTGCTTCACTCTGATGATGTGCGATCTATGATGCTTGTGACAACGTAAACCCTCAATACTGCCAATAGCAACCACAGTCCTCCTGACGTTATTGTTAATAAAAGAGAACTCGGAGTTCTTCAGTTCCTTTTGGTTTGTGAGACTTCTGCTTTCAAGGTTGTATTTTACACTTTCAGTCAAGCATGAAAAAAAAAAAGAAAAATGCAAAATTGGCGTAAGAGATAAACATAAGGAAGTACATAAGGAAGTACACTCTGTATCCATTAACAAGTCAAAATGCACAGAGATGCACTATTTAAAGAATTTAAGTGATACTGACAGCTAATATTGGTTGGTATGCACTGCTCAATAGGACAATTGGACTGAACAGATACTTTACTTGTTGTGTGAGACACCTTTGGGACATTTCTGAGCAGTGCTAACAGGAATGCATGAGCATGAGCAATAATTCAGGTTTACGTGTGGGCTTGGATTTAAATGCGTATTTAAAGAGAAAACCCTTTTATTATGTAGGTGCAGTTCCATATTAATGCTGTAAGCGTTTTGGGGGGGGGGTTAATTCTGGTGGTACTAGTGCACCTTCTGGGGCTGCCCTTGTAACATTTCTTTGACCCACTTTTTACAGTAAACTGAGAATTGAGGTTATGAGAGATCGAGGGGAGAAGATGACATGAATATTATATTTTGGATTCTGGAGGAAGACGTTCCCCACAGGCCTCCTTATTAATATTTAATAAAGATGGCCTTTCAACATCTCCGCAGTATGTTTAACAATGCGGATTTTTGGAACTCTCACAATGGGGTCAGCTAAACAAAAAACATTTATTCAAACTGGCAGGTGTGATCTGCCGAGGGCGCAGCAATGAGGTATTGCAACATACACACCCACAGAGGAGTGGTTTATAGGTCTGAAATTACTTCAGGCCTATAAAAGTTATTTAAATGAAACAATGTGGTTAAATTGCTCACAGTTAATTGGCAGGCAGAGCTGTTATTCGTCCATGCAACGTGCTCAAAGTTAAGTGAGAACTCCTACGCAAGGCAAGCACTCGTTTTAGTTGGTCTTACCTGTGCTGGTAGACCTAATAAATTAATCATATTTTGTCTATAAAATGTTAGAAAACTTTCAGAATGTCTTGTTTTTTCTGCAGCATAATCCCAAAAGTTTTTTTTTTCTACTTATAAAATTGCTAAAATGATCACAGAAGAACAATACTATAAAAACTGAGAAAAAAAATGTATCAGTATTTGGCAAATTTTTGCTGCTTCTCTATAAGCTCTTACCATTAGTAAAAATATCAGTCAATCTGTTTTCTTCTGCTTATCCAATTCCAGGGTCATGAGGGTGCTGGAAACTGTTCCTGCTGCATTAGGGCGAGAGGTGGGGTACACCCTGGATGGGTCATCAGTCTATGTCAGGACTAACACAGAGAGACAGACACGCACTCACATTCACGACCAATTTCAGAATTGAAAACTGAGAATAGAATCACCAATTAAACTAACCTGTGCACCAATGAATTCAAACCCAGGACCTTCAAGCTGTAAGGCAACTGTACCAAGTACTGCACCGCCATGATACCCTATTAGTAATCATTAGAATCATTAAGGATCAGGCCATTATTGATCAGGTGTGCTGTGAGATTCTGCATAAACCACGCCTTTTTATTACAAAATACAACTGCACAAAACATGACAAATTAAATAAATTTACTGTGTCAGTAATTTCTGTGCATTAATTTCTTATACTAGGGCAAATCCTCTCTAAGAAATCCTTTAAAAACAACCATCACATGAAACGCCGTTCCGTTCACACAGGTCTGGATGTGGGAATCAGGAAATTAGGAGTGTGTCATCTGTCGGAAGAAGTTGGTGCCAAGTGAGCTAACGAGTCACTTGGCATCCAAACAGTCCATTCAGGGAGAAACTTGAAAGGAACGATGGCTCCGAACCACAGGCAGCAAAACATTTGTTAGACTGTGTGAAAGTGTCCGATAAAGTACATAGGCAAGCTGTAGAGAGCTGGAGCTAAGGTTGGGGGTTAGGGGTTAGATGCCATGATGTCACTAGCTGTTTTTTTTACTGATTGGCTGGGAGAAATTTATGTGGTTCTACAGCCTGATAAAGGGTTAATAACATCAAATCAAGCATAATAATGCATTTTGATACAGTTCTACAAGAAGAATGCCATACAGCCAACTCGCAACAACCAACATGACAGCAGCTGGTAGTTTGTTCCATGCTGGCTGCATGACCACAGATGCTCATCTCTGGATGAGTGATCTGGAACGATCATTTTGTTGTGTGCCTTGTGTGCACAATGACAATGAGTTGAATCTAACATCTAAATAAAGGCAAGATCTTTGATCATGCAGCTTGCATGATCCGCATATTTTTCATAACTGGTGTCTATTAATCGAACACCACAAGAAACAGATGAGATGAATCTTTTAAAAACTTGCAACTTTTTTTTACAGCTACACCAGAAGATGGCAGCATTGAACTAGCTATTTATGTGGCTGAAGCTGCACACTGGTAACTAAACCATGACACAGTACTATATATGTCAGGATGCATTCCATGCTATTCTGCATACATGCATTGTAATGGGAGGCTAATAAGTGGAGTGAGATGTGAGGGTCAAATGTGGGACTGATTTCCCAGCTTAAATATGGAGTTTGCAGTGATGCAGTCACATTTGTTTGGGAAGAAACAATGCAGCTTATGCAACTGCTCATAGCTTTGGTAGACACAGGGCTTATTGGCTGGAAGCTCCTTTAAACTGGTGGGCTGTTCTTGATAATGACCAGCTGCACATGCTGTGGAATGAGGAGCTCTTCTGTGGTTGCCACTGTGTAAACCATACCTGAAATCTACTGGCTGACTGCCCAGGGCCTCCACTTCAAGGATGACAGTGTGAAATAAAAATAGGGGTAAGCATATACTTGCTCTACTGAGCCTTTCTCTAGAAGTGCTGCTGGTGGTTTCTTATTACAAAGAAATTTATATAAATCTATTTTTTCTAGGAAAATGTTACAATATAATAAAAATGGCTTGTTGAAAGATCCAGTTTGGCCCACAGGATGGTTTTACAGAGAGTAGAAATCAGAGAAAAGGAGGACACAATGTTTGGAATTTGCACTGTATTTTTTTGCAGCAGGAAGCTGCTTGTGTCATTAAGAATGGTTCACAGCCTTTTTACAGCCTTCTCACTGATAAAGACATTACCCCTGGCCTGTCATAGCACAGCAAAGTAAGGTGGTTAGGCCAAGAAGCCAACAGCTTTCTCTGATTTACAGCAGCAGCAGCAGTTCTTTGTAATGACAGTGGACTGACTCAGGAAAGCTGAAGACATATTGCTGAAACTGCGCTTGCATTGCATGCTGTAAATGTTTTCAGAATGAACTTTTACTTCTTTGCACTAAAAGAAAGGGAAATGTGAGTTTTTTTAAATTATATAATAGTTTTAAAGACCGTGAGGCACTAAGTAAGTAACATTAACAGGAACAAACATGTGGCATGCATACAGTATCTGTATATGTATCAGAGATCGTAGTGCCTGTGTTTACACTCTGCCACTAACATGTGAAATAACCACCACCAAATGGTGTTCTGCATATGTCTGTCTAGACACATGAATACATAGAGCACATACAGAGTAAACAGTCCAGGGTTAATATTTGTAAAAATTAAGGAGACAAGTGCAATTATTACTTACATTTTCAGTTATTTATTTATTTATTATTTTGTAAACTTCGCTGATTGTGTCAGATTTTTTGCATGTTTTTCCTAATAGTAAAAAAAGATGTGTTTTAATATTTAGTACTGCTCTCTTGGCACTTGGGCGTCAAACTTTTGTGCCTCCTCACTGTAGGGATAGAATGCACTGTTGGTCATGATAGCAAACCAAGGTGACAGGCAGTCTAAGCTGTATATCGATGGTCTTGCCACTATGCACTTATGAAACATTGCACGCGCCATAACCTCACACCCAGGTGTGCCTCCTTCTGCTCCAGGTCAAACAGAATGTGATCAACATGTTTTTTCTTTCTTTCCTGAGACTATACGCAGGGATGCTAATCATGTTACTCCTCCTTCACACTTCTGTTCATCTGTCCCACCTTCATAATATCAGTGCCCTTTTTGTAAGGATGCCCTCACTCTGTGTGTGGCGGTCAACAAATCGACATACATCATGCTGGGACGGCTTGGATGAAGGCATGTCCAGGTATTGTGCCTTTTTCTTTGCATACTCTGCGCAGTCAGTTTTGAGCTCATATTTTATGATTGATCTTGTCACCAGTTTATTTATAAATGTGACTGAAATGTCTAGGGGGAAATCATTATGCACAGAAATGACAAGCTCTGGAGTTTGTGGTTATTTTTGGCAAAGTAAGGGGATTAAAATCAGGCCAGGTTTGTCAGGTTGGATTAACATTTGGGAGATTTGTATGCTGGAGTTATTAGGAAAAAAGTGATCCAAGCTACAACCGACACTTAGTGCAGGATTGAGGTTAGACGTGACAGCTGTGCAGAATTAGGAACAGCCTTGACATGTTCAGAAATACAGTGTAGTAACTAAAGAAAGGGAAGTAACCACTCAGAAAAGAAGAAATTAGACATAATGCACAGCAGTGTGCTCTGAATATCTTGGTGACATATACAGTATACTATATTGATGGTACAATAATATTACAGGATATGACTGTTTCTTATGTTTCTGTTGTTTTTGAACCAGGTGAAAGGATGGTTTCAGTTGCACAAAAGAGCAGAGGACGTGTGCCGCTGCTTCTCTTTTTCACGCGGTCGATCTTCCCCTTCTCTTTCTTCGCTGCATTAGCAGCCCTGACGGCTCCAATAGCCACGACCCTTCCTGTTGCTGACGTTAACAAATCAATCTTAATCCTGCCCGCTACCATTTCCACTCTTTCAGTGCAAAAATCTCCCACCGTATCACAGTCCCAAACCTACTTTTCTTCTCCTGCAAGTACCTCTCGCTCTTTATCAAAACTCCCACTTAATGCTGACTCAAATCCAGAGTCATCTGCCTCTGAAACATCAGTTCCACTCTGCAACCCAGCATCCCACAGAGATGTCCTAACCTCACCTTCGACTTCTAAAAAAATCCATTTGCCTGGCAAAAAGGTCTCTGCGAGTCTTTTTTCAGGCCATTGTCACCACACCTCTTTCTATCCTTTTCAACCCCTAAAACAAATTTCATGGTTGCCATCTGACCCCTGCAAACATCTGAATTTGTCCTACAAAACTACAAAACCCCTTTCACACAAAAACCTTCAATCTCCTCAGACCAAAAGCTGCCTGTATCCCGTTTCTGCTCAAAAAGTTCACCTTCAGCCTGCAAATCCTCCTAAACCTCAATCTCCTTTCTCACCGGCTCCGCTATTTCTCCTCTCCAACTCAACTTTAGTTCAATCTTTACCTCAAAGTGCTTTAAAAAACCTTCTCTCTCCTCTTTCAGTGTCATCCCTTTCTGCAGCATTAACCCTCAAAACAACACCGCCTGCCCTTTCTAAAAAGTCACAACTCCCTCCCTACAAAACCACGTCATCTCCTCCAGAAGTAACAACCACTCGCCTTGCACCTGCCCACCTTCCCCACGCCACGGGCCCGCTGTTTGAACACCAGCCGTTCACTGTTACTTGGAATATCCCCGATCTAGTGTGTAACAGATACAACATCTCACTGGACACCTCACCCTTTAAAGGAGTGGCCACACCTGCCAAGGTACGAGTGAAAAGATAATGGTTAATCAGCAGTTGTGATGTTTTCAGACATTTTATAGTCATGTTGGACCATGAGGCCTTTCACTGGTTATAAAACTGTCCTTAAAGGTACACTTACATAAGGGGAATGTGCATGAATTTGTTTGGTTTTGCTCCTTCTGCAGGTTCCAGGACAGTTTCTATCTCTTTTCTACACAGATCGATTGGGTCTTTACCCACACATAGACCTCAAAAGTAGGAAAAAGTTCCATGGTGGCATCCCTCAGAGAGCTAACCTGAAAGCCAGTCTGAACAAGGCCAGAGCAGATATTAACTACTACATCCCATCCAGGTAAGTAGATCCATTTTATTTGCCACCAGTGACATGTTTGATGCTAATATTTACCTTCATCACCCTCCTTATTTCTTCCAGGGCAACCAGAGGCCTGGCTGTGATAGACTGGGAGGAATGGCGCCCCCTATGGGACAGAAACTGGGGAACCAAAAGAATCTACCAGACTTTGTCAGTGGCCCATGTAATGCAGGCTAACCTCTCCCTCACAGTAGAACAGGCCACAGTAAAAGCCAAACAACAGTTTCAGGTCAGAACACTTTGTGTGAGCTTTAATAATAAATTATACATAATATAGAGCTGTGAGCACCTATTAATTATTCATGTCATCATTCCTTCTCTCCTGCCTTCCTTCCTCTTAGGAGGCAGCAAGGAATCTTATGTCAGAGATGTTGGCCTTGGGCAGAGCTATGAGACCCAACTATCTTTGGGGCTTCTACTTGTTCCCAAACTGCTATAACTATGGCTGGCAGGACCTGCACTACACGGGCCAGTGCTCCATGGAGGTGAGGAGGCAAAACGATGAGCTGCTCTGGCTGTGGGAGTCAAGCACGGCCCTTTACCCCTCTGTGTACCTGCAGGTCGGTGATGTTTCTCGATGAATGAGTTATCTCTAGTATTATTTCCTCTTCAGCTGTAATTTTTCCTTCATTTTTGGATTGTTTCAGAGCTCTCTAGCAGACAATCCCAAAGCCGCTCTGATGGTGAGAAACCGCGTCCAGGAGGCTTTGAGAGTGTCCGCCCTGCCCGGATGGAGAGCTGCTGCACCCGTGTTTGTTTACATGCGTCCTGTCTTTGTTGATGACAACAAACGCTTCCTCAGCCAGGTAACCAAGACTAATTTAAATGTGGATTTGTTTAAAGCCTTGTTCACAGGTGCATTACGTAATAGTCTGCAGCATGAGTTTCTGACCCAGCTGGGATGTTCCTGAGAGACATTTACAAATGACAACCACTAAGCTTAGAAGCTAATTTACTTTACAGCTGAAACAGAGACCATCTTTTCCTTAGAGGGTGAATGCCACTTGATTGGATTACATCTTACATCTTAGGTTACTTCATACATACAAAGTCTTTCCAGCCAGGACGTCCAGTTTTAAGAGGAGTTCAGTTTCTTTGGTGTAACAGCACCCTGCTCAGGCGGTAACTCCCACATGAGGTTGTAATCCTTATCTTCTGTTCTCGCCTGTGTAACCATGTTGCTAAAAACTCATCTACACTGCCTGTTCTTTAAGCTCCTTGAGAGAAGACGAATTGCAGAGAAAGTCATTTCTTTTGGTTTTGAGAATCTTTAGTGTCTAAGTTTGACTCTGTTGGTAATTTCATAATGTCCAAAAATACTTTCAATGATTGTGAGGCCTGGACAGCAGGCAGGCCAGTTTAGCACATGGACTGTTTTACTACAGGGTCATGCTGTTGTAATAAATACAGAATGAAGTTTGGCATTGTCTTGCTGAAATAAGAAAGCCCTTTCCTGTAAAGATTCTTTTTTAGTTTTTGAACATTTCTGTAAATGGTAAAAGTCAATGCGTGGTTTTACGTGTGTGATGAGCCATTAGTGAAGATGTTTAACTATTTACATCCAGAGGGATCTGATCAGCACCGTGGGGGAGAGCGTGGCAGTTGGAGCATCTGGTACTGTGCTGTGGGGGGCCAGTGCTGACTATGATGACCAGGTAACGTCACACCACAGACCTCCATTGGACTGCTGAAAGATATAACAATGTATTGATGTCATTCAGTCAGACCAAGACAAAGACTTTAATTAGATGATACAGGAAGCAGCTTATGTCTGCAACAGACAGATAATATCTGCTGATTGATTGTGGTGGCTGGTTTTGCAACCACAGTAGTTAATCCACAGCAGCAAAGCCTAAATTAAGTGATGATGGTTTAAATGTCTCTGACAGAGATCGCACCGTGTAATTAATATTCTTACAGTTACATATCCTAATTGCCTGCGATTGCATATTATATGCAGTTACATATCTTTGTTGCCCGCTATACAGTGCATTAGGTTTTTATTTTATTGTGAAATATTTTTGTTACTCTTGCGTGGCCTGCAGGTAATGAACTTCTCAATTGACAAAACAACGTTCTCACACAGGAATAGCTGGGCATTTTATAATATACATGATTATGCTAGTTTGCTTTCTATGAATTACATGAAAAGGTGACACCATTGCTACAGTTAGTAGCTGGTTAGCTTAACACTAAGATAGCATCAAAATAACTTGCCACATCTGGCCTTGTGAGATCTTTGTATTGCTGGCATTAACTCAGCTTACAGTAAGAGTATCAATAGCATCATTTGCCTCAATAGTATTTTACTATGAGGTGCTGCTCCTCCTGAACACTGAACAATATGGCAGCCATGTTCATGAACCACTCCAACACAGCAACCCAACAGCAGCTGATATGGTATCTACACATATATCTGTGGTCTGGACGTAACAAAACTGACCTGCCGCCCTGATATTCATGCCCATGATGAGCGTATGTAAACTTCTGACCACAACTAGAGTGATCTTATTTTGTGCTTTTGCACTCCTTTTCCTCCTCCCCAGACGTCTTGTGAAGCTCTCTCATCCTACCTCACTTCCACCCTCAACCCTTACATCACCAATGTCACGACAGCTGCCCAGCTGTGCAGTGACTTCCTGTGCAGAGGGAATGGCCGCTGTGTCAGAAAAAACTACAAATCCAACCACTACCTCCACCTAAACCCTGAGAGTTTCAGAGTCGTGCGTATTCAGAAACGCTACTTTGTTCTAGGAAGCCCGAGCTTGGCAGACCTGAAGTCCTTAAGCAGGAGATTTAACTGTCAATGCTACAAAGGACTGAGTTGCACTCCTAGGACATACAGCGAGCTCGCCAAGGCCCTGATGTTTGGAGTTAAGCAAGGACTGTACCAGAACTCCCATACTTCGAGTAAATATGCATTAGATGACACTCAGCAAGCCAGCACAGCTAAAGATAAGATTAATAAGAACTTGAATGCAGCTAATGATTAAATGTGTTGGTTACAACCTAAATTGCTGGTCTGGAACCCCAAAGCAAATAGCTTTGACAAACAAATAGTGACTATGGTGCTACTGAACAACTACAAAGGTAATATATACTAATACTTTTTGCGGTGTCAGCAAAAAGTACTCAGGGGTGGGGGGTGGGGGTGTAGGGCTACTTCATGTACTATGAATAAAACAATGACCACTGGCAGAATCTATGATCACCTGTGTCTGACTGCATGATACCAAACAGGTTATTTGAATATGATTTGACTGCATATGTAAGTGAAAAAAGAAAGGCTGCAACAATGTTTTCAGTTCTTTGTGTGTGATGATGAGGTACTGAATGAAAGAAAACATTCTGATGGAGCTTTTTTTTTGGTTCTCACTAATTTACTTAATTTAATAAAGCTCTGTTTAAAAGAGTGTGTGTATGTGATGATAAACAAGAATTAGCTGATGTTCTGAACTTCATTTTGGATTAGATCATATTTAATTGCTTTTAATTGCTTGAGAGAAAAAGTCTGACAAGCAGTGAATTATTATTAGTTCTCTTTTTTTTTTCTTTTCTTTTCTTTACTTTTCTTTTTACTGTTTGGGAATACCAAAGATCAGGCTAAATTATGTATTGTCTGTCTGTCACCACCAACCATGCCACATTCAAAGTCACTTAAACCACCTTTCTTCCCTGTTCTGGTTCTCTGTTTGAACTTCAGCAAGTCATCTTGACCATGTCTGCATGCCTAAATGTACTGAGTTGCTGCCAAGTAACTGGCTGATTAAATATTTGCATTAACAAGGAGGTAAACTTGTGTACATTATAAAGTGACCAGTAGGTGTTGTTTTTAATTAGAGAAATAATGGTTAATAGAATTTACCAGTGGTCTGTAAAAGTTTTAAGCACCTGTGAAGTCGAACTAATGATCAGGCTGACTGTTTAGTTTCACTTCCTAAATACATGTTAATTTTTATACACAGCAGTCATAGACCCCTACTGATTTAGTGGGCTAATGAGGCTTCATAGAGGAGTCAGTGTATGTAGCTCCCACTGTGGTGTACAGTAAATACTGTAAGTCACTGGTGTATTCGCTCGGGGTGCTCTCACTGTGGTGTTTGTGGTGTCTAAATGTGCGCATTTGCTTATGTCACAGTGATTGCCACGGTGTCATGGAGAGGAAGAGAGGGAGAGAGGGCGAACACAACCATGCGCACACACAAAAACAGCATCAAATAACAACAGAAAGAAATTACAAGGCTATTTCTAGACATATCTTAATGTTTCCCCCTTTTCAACACTGACTCAACCAGGAAGCAGTAATTACAGATAACACATATCATCAGTGTGAACCAGGAGCTGTTATCTGTTTCACTAAAGAAAATGATTTACAGCCATAAAACCAAGATTACCTGTCATCTATTGCTTGTGTGTCTGTACCTGCTGTGACCTGTTCAAGCCCGGGGTATGGAAAAATTAAAAGCATTTCCTATGATCAACAATGGCTGGCAGGGCTTTTTTGTTGCTAACCTATGATGGTGTTTTAGCAGAATGCAAAGCCCCAGAACTATAAATAAAAAGAAAGCATACGCTTAATTCATCCTCCATTGTGCAAAACCTCTGTGTCAGTGTTTGCGTTTACATTTTGACTTCATACCTGGACTGGGACCACACCTTTTACTTTGAATCTCTAACAGGAAGTACAGTAAATATTTCTACAGATCTTCTGCTAAATAATGGAAATGTTAAAGAAATGAAGGAATACCAGCTGTCACACTGAAAAATGTATATTTATTTTAAAGTCCAAGTCACACAGTACACGCCATTGCAAGTTGGAATCTTCTTTTTACATTATTGTGCAATTTATTCCAGCGTTTTATACCTTTTCTGAAAGGAGTTTGGTCTTTTTTTTGTTTAAAAAGCACACAGCCAGCCACAAAAGTGAAGTATGATTAAAATACAGTGATTCTGTCATGGGAAAATAATAATACATATATAAGTCATTCATGTGGGACAGAGTGTAAATGTTTAAGAAGACCAGCACAGCTGCCAGGTTTAACAAGGAAAAAAAAAAAACCCAACACTCTAGCCAAAATCTCAGTGCTAATTTTATCAGTAGGGTTTCACAGGGGTTTGAAATTAGTTTTAATACAACTTTTTTATTAATAAAGTAAATAATATGATCAAATATTTGTGCAAATTATGCTTCTAAATTCGTGTAGACAAAAAGTAATTTCTCTTTCTAATTCTAAGTGCAAAGTGACCGATTCTAATCATTACTTTTGCAGTTCATTACAGCATGTCACTGTTACTGAGCCGGCACAACAGATTCATATCTAGAGAATATAGATGATGTAGGTGATAGAGATACATGACTGACTGCTATTTTTGGCCTATCACAGTTGTATCGGTACTGGCCTAAAGGTTGGCCGACATGTTTTTCTTTACTGAAACAAAGAAGAAATGTGTTTAGTATTAAAAAATAACTTTTCCAGTGGAGCAACTCAGGACTGCCTGCAGTACACGCAGCAGAGTATCATCACAGCTGAGCAGATGGTACTGCAGAGTATACATGCAGTAAATTCCCCTCTTGCCCTGCAGGCAGTTGAAACAAAACTTTATCTCTGTATCTATATGCTGCATGACAGACTCAGACAATTGCTGCACATCTGTGATACAAGCCTACTGTTCCACCACACCCCCAAAGGTGCTCTATTGGATTGAGATCTGGTGACTGTGGAGGCCATTTCAACCCATATATCGATAATGCCCCATATAGTGTATCTCAACATAAAAATCAGTATTGGCATTGGCCCCCCCCAAAAGCCATTATCAGTCAGGCACTACCTGTGAACATCTGCAGATAAAAAGCTGAGTCTTGTTTGTGTCTGGTGGATTCAGTTTGCACAGGAAGGCACTCCAGCAAATCAATGTTTGGCTCATGAAAAAGAAACCACAAAATCTTGTCTCCTCATATTCATTTAGCTACAGAGTCTCCTTTGCTACATATATTACTGGGTTTATATCGACTCTAATCATTGCCATGCATTATTCTGTGATCATGTTTAACAAGCTGAGTGGAAGTAGCTTGTTTATAAAGGAGAAGTAAAAGGGTGAACGATTAACAGGTGCCTCTGTCTTAAAATACTGACTTTGGAATATTAGGTAACAATACATGTGGTTTAGTGAATAAAAAAAGCCTTACTTCTAATTTTAGCATGCAGATAGGACACTTAAAGCATGCTCATGTATATGTGAAAAACTCCAAAATACAGCTGTCATATGTGACGGACAGGAAATCAGTCACTGCAATCCACACACAGCTGAATATTCACACTTTCAAAGTCATGAAGTTGTAAAAGCTGTTCATGTTACAACTGTAATTTATATCAAATAGATAAAAACGGCAGTAATTGAACTGAAATCAAGTAAGGTAAACATTTAGGGTCAGAATCTGTGTTTTGTCTTCATTACCGGACCCTGAAAAATCAGGCACAGCTGAGGGAAAAGACAGGCAACAAGTGTCCAGACTCTAACCTGTACTCATAACTTCCTAAGGTTCTTACCTCCACAGAAAGCTGTTTTCAATGCACCAGTCTTCTCCTGCCTGAAGAATATTTCATTTATGGAATATTTGAAAGTGCTTCATAATACAGTCCATGACTAAGAGTATAATTATCCTAGAATAAAATGGAATTTCCACTTATTTTACCTGAAATTACAGTTTAATCACACACTATATTGCCAAAAGTATTCACTCGTCTGCCTTCACAAGCATATGAACTTGAGTGACACCCCATTCTTAATCCATAGGGTTTAATGTGTTATCAGCCCACCCTCTACAGCTATAACAGCTTCAACTCTTCTGGGAAGGCTTTCCACAAGGTTTAGGAGTGTTTATGGGAATTTTCCAGAAGACCTTTTTTCCAGAAGTGCATTAATGGGCTCAGACACTAATATTGGATGAGAAGGCCTGGCTCACAGTTCATCCCAAAGATGTCCTGTCGGGTTTGAGGTCAAGAGCCTGTGCAGGGCAGTCAAGTTCTTCCACACCAAACTCGTTCATCCATGTCTTTACGGACCTTGCTTTGTGCATTGGTGCACAGTCACATTGGAACAGGAAGGGACCATCCCCAAACTGTTGCCACAAAGTTGGGAGCATGAAATTGTCCAAAATGCCCTGGTATGCTGAAGCATTAACAGTTCCTTTCACTGGAACTAAGGGCCCGAGCCCAACTCCTGAAAAACAGCCCCACTCTGTGATTTTACGTGGCCTACCACTTCATGGCTGAGTTGCTGTTCACTTTCACTTTATAATACCACTAACAGTTGACTGGAATATTTAGTAGTGAGGAATTTTCAGGACTGGACTTGTTGCACAGGTGGCATCCTATCAATCCACAGAGTTCCTGAGAGCGACCCATTCTTTCACAAATGTTTATAGAAGCAGTCTGCATGCCTAGGTGCTTGATTTTATACACCTGTGGCCATGGAAGTGATTGGCACACCTGAATTCAATGATTTGGATGGGTGAGTGAATACTTTTGGCACCATAAAGTATTTACCTAGAAACACTTAGCAGCAGATACGCTGGAATAAGAGGGTAATAATTCAAGTTTTACAGGAAAGCATAAATAATTATACTACTTCAAATAACTTACAGTATAAGTCTTTACCCCCTTATTCTAGTGTATCCACCAGTGGTATAGTTAGATAAATATAATTACATTGTAATTTCAGATACAATTTGTGGAAATTCCATTCAATTCTAGGAGAATTACACCCTTAGATGCAGGATGTTTTTTAACATGCTACCAATATTTTGATATATGCACAAATGCTAATTTTCACAAGGTGAAGGAGCCTCAAATCTTTGTTGTTTGTTCTCATGAAATCAGCTTGTTAATAAATAAATGTCCTTTTAAAAATTCGAAGGTTGTGTTTCTTCCTTACTCAAACGTGGTCCAGAGTCTGCCCAAGAAGCAGGCTGCTTAAAACCTCCAAACTAAAAATCAAAGTAGTTTTTTCTTTGGCTCCAGTTGTCCATTAATGTCTCCATTCTCTTCACTCAGCTCATGCACATCTTTGGTGCACTTGATTCTCAGCAGGACATTGGACAGCACGTCCTGATAGAGACTCAGGCAGACCCACCCGGGCAGGTAGAGGAGGGTGATAAGTCCCATGAAGTTGTGAGGATAGTGGGAATAATCCCAGGAGCAGGCGTTAAACTGCCTCAGAACCAGACCCCACGAGAACTCCCACGTGTAGACGAAGCAGATGTAGATGGGGAGCCGCCGCCACGTCCCCCAGCCTCTGCTGAAGTGCAGATAAAGGTAGAGTCTTTCCACCACGAAGCTGCAGCTCCCGTACATCAGGAAAGACCACAGGGACGTGTGACCGCTGAGGGTCCTGTCAGACTTCTCCACCAGGTTGAACAGAGAGGTGAAAAGAACCTCGTCCAGAAAGCCGTGCATCCCGAAGAATAAGAAGCGCGCAAAGCCGGGGAGACCGTGAAGAGGTCTCCAGCTGCCCTCGAGTTTTCTCTGGAGGTCGGAGGAGAAGGAGGTGTGATACTGTAAATGTGATAGTCCTCTGTGAAACACCTGAGAGAAGTAGAGAGCCAGGATGTAGTGTACTACCAGCTGCGTCCCAGAAACTACCCTCACCTGCTCGGCCAAAGTGTTAATGTTCCCGATCAGAATCTGCAGCCCGATGTAGATGGATGGGTAGAAAACGAGATGAAACACCACAGCCCGGCCTCGGAAGCACCTCTTCTGTGAGTAGATCTTTTCCAGCGCAAAGTGGGTCAGTGAATGCATGATGTAAAGATACGGAGAGGAAAAGCCCACCAGTTTAGGGTCCCGATAGTTTAAAACCCCCTGCAAGGATGACAGCAGGACATCCAGAGTCACGCCGTGCATCCCGTAGAAGTAAAGCCGCATCCATCGCGGCAACCCCCGCGACGACTCCGTCGCGTCCCCGGTTTCTAAGCACGGTTCTTGCTGGCGGAGCTTTCGTGCCGGTTTCAGGCCACCGTACCGCTCTCCCGAACAGATGCGAGGACCGTCTCGCCACCGACCGGCCATGATCACTCTGTGTGGTGCAATTCAGCTGTCCGCTTCCTGTACATTTTCTTTTCTGTTCTGCTGCAGCCACGTAGTGAGCGAGCTGCGACTAAAAGCATCTCCCGCAACTGTAGAGTCAGTGCTGCGTTCAGGTGCTCCAGGGAAAAGCCTGTTTTCTGAAGTTTTCCAGCGAACCAGTAAATGTTCTGTTTACATTTAGTTTTTCTCATCAAAACGCCCTAATTTGTTTAGTGCATTCCTTTCCTGATACGATATTTACAAAGCGAAGTTTAAAATTTGCATTGTTTATACATGTTAACTACCTATCAGTCTTCTCCCTTCCTTTGTGTGCATGGCGACATTTTTCTGCATGGTACATCATTAACTGTTGAGCTACAGTTAATGAAACCGGGATATGTTTTATTTTTTATTAAATTGTTTTTTAGGTGTACAATCACTTACCTAACAGATATTTTGACAAGCATGTGGTATTTGGTATGATCACCTTTATTTTTCAACACAGCCTGAACTCTGAGGCATTTCTTTAAGTAGTCTTAAAGAAATACCAGTCTTTGGATGCTGGTTGCGTTTTGCTCTGTTCTCAGTCAAGATGATCCCAGACTGCTTCAATAATGCTAAGATCCAGACTCTGGGGAGGTCAATCCATGACAGATGGTGTTCCATTGTCTCTGTGTGTGTGTGTGTGTGTGTGTGTTGTTACCAATCAGATGCTTTCCTGATGTATTACATGGTGGATCAAAATCTGATGGTACTTTTCTGTGTTCATAATTGCATCAAGTTTACAAGCTCTCCAACACCACTGTCTGAAATGCAGCCTCAGCGGTGACAGAGCCTCCACTGTGTTTTACAGATGGCTGTAGATGCTCACTATAGTGCCTCTCTCCTGACCTCCTCTGTATGGATGAAGAACTGAACCAAACACTTCACATTTGGATTCATCACTCCATCAGACCTGCTGCCACTGATTTTCAGTCCAGTTCTTGTATAATGTGCCATACTTGAGTCCTTCCTTCCTGTTTCCCTTCCTTCCTTCCCCTTCTTGGCAGCCATCCTTCCACTGAGACCATTTTTGATGAGGCTTCACTGAACAATAGATGGATCAACTGAAGGGTCAGATCTCTCAGGTCCTGTGTCAGGTCTTTGCTGGAGGAAGGACTTTCAATACTGTTTGTCTTGAGCACATGAATTTCAGGTACTGTTCATCTGCTGTAGATAGTTGTTTAAGGCCTGCAACTTTTTTGTTCCTTAACTGTCCAGTTTCATCAATTTTTTAAGGTCACACTTCACACCATGCTGAGATATGCTAACTTTGCAGCACTTTGTTGGTGCAAAAATCCAATTTTATGCCTGTCAAACTGTATTATCTTTGGTATTTTCATAGATTCTCCTGAAGAAATGGTAACAAATTATGTGTTTTTATAAATGCACTTAGCAACAAAGTTCCTAAAGATACAATTTAAAATCAGTTCTTTAATAAGTTGTCTCCTATATGTAAACACTGGTTCATTGCTTGACTTAGGTGCTTAATAGTTGGATGATTCATAGGTCAGTGTTTAGTGGCTTAACAAACAAACAAAAAACATTCCTCTGAAAATGATCAGACAAGGACTGGACTGAAAATATGTAAAAAAGCAGCCAATGTCCAGAGAAATACTTTCAAAGACCTTCAGAAAGCATATGGAACTATTACTCAAGACCACTTTAAAAAAAATGACAAGAAAGGCTGGTTCCTTGGAAGCAAAATATAAATAAATGAGGGGGCAGCTCAAGACTTTTGCACTGGAATGTATTTTAATAATAACAGGATAAAACCTAAAACCAACTGTATGCAAGCAAAACATTACAAAAAAACAATGTTAATAACCCATAATCGTGCTGATAGAAATGGTAAATGTGATGATCATGACGTTTGATTTAGCCACTGATGCCTGCAAAGTAAAATAGAGCTGATCCTGCAAATCTCCAATAGCAGCTGAACGCAGCACAAGAGAGAAGCTGATGGAGGAGGCGGCATGGCTGCAGACGCGGTTAGTAATTGAGCTCACGTCCCCCTGCGACGTCCTGACGCTGTATAATTACGAGTCATTAATGATAATTACAGCCGATTATTCTGCTGTTATGCTAAGCTAACAAAACTCATTTGTGAAAGGCGTACAGCAAACCAACGCATCGGCTTTCATTAGAATTAATAAATCACCCATCAAATCCACACCTGGGGCTTGAACATTGATAGATAGCCTTCATCATAAATCATGTGTTCAGATTTGATTTGATTTTACATCAGGGTGAGAGAATACATAAAAACAAAACAAAACAAACAAACAAACAAACAAAAACCTATGGATTCAGCATGCAGACTAGTGATGATGGTTCTCTCTGCTGCCTTTTATGGTTTTCTTCACTATTTCATTACTGCTGCACTTTAATAGATAAAAAGTAGGTTTAAAAACAGCTCTCTCAGTGGTTTAAACGAATAGATTACTGCTAATAATCATCCACTATTCTAGCATCATTATACTCATAACACTCCAAACATAATAGTGACCATGATTACAATGATTTGGTCCTAACTTGTAACTCAAAAGCCGCTGAATTCCGAATGAGCTGCAGTTTATCTTTTTATGTTACGATTTCTTTGTGGAAATGTGCAAAATATGTGGCAAACAGTAGACACAAGTATGAATTTGCACACGTTTCAGTAGACACTGTGCTGAAATGCTCTCTCTCTCTCTCTCTCTCTCTCTCACACACACACACACACACACACACACACACACACACACACACACACACACACACACACACACACACACACACACACACACACACACACACACAGAGCGAGCAAGCGAGAGAAAAGGATCTTCAGGTTTTAAACTTTTAAATCAGGAACTGAAACTCTTGATATTAAGAATCGCATTTGAACTGCTGTCCCGGGCCTAGTTAGGCTGCACTAATCTAACATGTCTTTGATTGCAGGAGAAAATACAGATTTGAAAGCAGCACCCTCTTTATGAGTGGCAGTCCTCAACACTATCCTCTAAGCAGATAACAGCAGAGGCTTGTGTAAAATGTGTGCTAGACCACTTTAAACCTTAATCCCCTGCGCAGCCCTTAGTAATATAGATTAGGTGGTATTGTGGTCATATAAAGAAAAGATTCAGCTCAGTACGCTTCAGTATGCTTGGATGACCACAGAGAGGCACTGCTGAGCGTGTGACTGCAGTAAAGGGAACTGAGTGCGTTTTCATCACAGGCTTTGAAGTGAGTGTGGGTGACACAGTGCGGTAGTTGTTGATGCAACCACAAAAAAGTCTTTGCTGCTCGCTTATCTCTTCTTGAGATGTGCGTTTTTCCTTTGAGCCCTGACTGTTTCTGACTGGGGTGCTTTGCTCAGAGGACGCCTGAGTGTGTGCGTTTGTGTTCCTGCTGAGACTGAATGAATCTGCCTGTGTTTATATTCCACTTATTTCAGCAGTCATGGCTTCTCAGAAAAAAAAACCCAAAAACAAAACAAAAAAAAAAACCCACAAAAATATTCAGCATAAATTGTTTGTGCTGCGTGATTGCTGGGAGTGTCAGCGCGCCTCTGTAGGTTGCACTTTTGGGAGCGAGCTCTCCGTGTGAAGGTGCGTGTCGATGTGTGTGCTTTTGTGTATCTGTTTACGCGTGCCTGTGCGTTTGTATGTGTGGGAATCCAAAACCGCGAGTGTGTATTTGTGCGCACGCACGCAGGAAATCGAGATATCACTGGACTTTTTGGGGGCACAGAGATAACGGTGCTCCTCTGCATGGTTTAGTGATATCTCACTCACCGAATAGTGACAGCAGATTTAGAGGCGAGAAAGCAGCGCACATTTCAAATATCCTGAGTCAAATATACTTATATATTTATATATATATGCCAGCATAAACATAATACCATCTCTCTCACATTACTCTTCATTATCTCTTCTTCCCTCTTATCTTCATGTGCACCTTTATGTGTTTGTGCTTTCTGTGTATCCTTGTCCCTGATGTCTTCTTTACCCTCTTCGTGTCGTTTCTCTTTCCTGTTTGACTTTGAAGATTAGCCTTCTTTTCCAGTTCTACTTTTACTGCCTGCATTTTCCCTCGCTGATTGTTTTCACCTCATGTTGAGCCTTTCCTCCTGTGTTCTGCCCTCACCTGTGTCCTATATAATCCTCATCTGATTGCTAGTTTGTCTGATTTGCATATAACAAATAGTTATTTGAGTTACTGCTGTTTTAGAGCAGTCTGGACATTCTTCTCTGACCTGGATGGATACATTTTTCTTATAAAGGTAGCTTATATAGGGGAGAGCAGTTATGATTTATGAGCTGGCTCATCATCAATTTGCCAAATCTGGTCAAATTTTAATGACCACTAAATTACTGTGATTATTACTTTCCACAATAATTAGTCAACACAACAAAACACACCTTTGAGCGTTTCCCGTATTTTGAACATGGAGACCTGGAATGTAAATGTGCCTGTGTTCAAATCACTTTGGGTCAGATTCTGCTGTTTAAATGTTTTATATAAATAAAACAGACTTGACAGTCAACACAAAACACATTATATTTAGACATTTTTCATAGTTCATGTTTGAGGTTTATTTTTTCAGTTTTAATATATTATTTGAATATAGTCTATAAGTAATCAGTCTGCTGAAGTAACAGCTATGATGACCAATAACACTAATGCTGAAGAACCAACACGAGTCATGAGTGAAACATTACTTTCACCTCTATATGAGCTACCTAGATATTCTTGACCTCTCTGAAAGGACTGTGACAGTGGGCTAAATCTCTGTGCTGGGGATCTGCGTCAACATGCATCACTGTTTGGAGCTGTAAAGTTGTTCCGCTTTATCACTTATCAGTGCGGCTGAGTCACGTGGAGGAGGGGGCGGAGCAAAGTGCGTCTGCATGAGAGGAGCGGTGTTGGCACAGACATGTTTCCGATGAACAGGAGGAACGTACTGAAATTAAATGAGACAAACTAAAGCATTGATCCTATCATACTAATATTGATCCGATACCGATACCAGCGTTGTATCGATACTATCGATATTTGGATCGATCTGCACACCAATACCAACAACCGTGACACACTCAAAGCGTCACTTATATCACCTTTCTTCCCCAGTTTGATGCTCAGCTTGAACTTCAGCAGGTTGTCCTGACCACATCTACATACCTAAATGCATTGAGTTGATACCAAGTGATTGGCTGGTTGCCTGTTTACACAAATGAGCAATAGTCAGCGTCTGTGGTTATAGGCAGTGTTCTACTTTTTCAAATGGACACGTTTGCATTAATCTGTGCTTTGATTTTTGAAGCTACATTCAACAAACTAGGTAGATGCAACAACAAACTGCTGTATAAAGCTAAAGACTGTGCAATAAAACATAAAACAATGACTCAAAATGCTACCCGATTTACACTAGGTATTAACAATTGTTGTCTTTTGACAGTTTAATAATGTTTTTATGAAATCATGTTTGTTTTTGTATGCAGTATATTACAAAATTGTGCACCATTCTTTAATTATCAAAGTTTATGTAAACCAAAGGCAACTGTATCATACATCTCAGTCAGACAGATCCTGGTAAGATTAATCAAACTAAAAATAATTCATATTATTTCTGGATTTTGAATATTATTCTGTGCAGTGAAGCTTCACTCCGACCTGATCTGAGTCAACAAGAGATAGAGAATGTCAGTGCTGCCTCCTATATTAGATTTCTTTGTACTCCTCCACACTTTCACTCATATTTTAGAGTTTAATTTCATTTATCAGAGCACACAGAGAAGCAAATATTTGTTTTATCATGAGAAGAAATGAAAAAAAAGTGGATGAAAGTTCATTTATAATCCAGATAAAAAATGTTTTTTTGTGGGGCTGTAAATTATCTCACGGTGTTGCAAAATTATTTTGAGTAATCCTCATTTATTATTGCTCCAACACATTTGATGTTGCACAATGCCTTGGTTATTATAATCATGCACATAAAGTATTCAGCGTGGTACTTCACTGAAGAGACCTCAAACAATAAAGCTGGCTTCTTTCCCCTGTGAGCAGTTGTCACTTAAAATCAGTCCAGCAAAACAAATTCCCACAGATTTATGAGACTTAAAAGAAGCGAGGGAAGTGCCTTTGATCTGGATGCTTCAGGCTACCGTTATTACACTTTCGTACAAGTTCCCTTTGTGTCCTTCAGTGAAACATCTGTGTGCCTTATGTCCAGAGTCTGCAGACCTTGAGCTTTTTGTCTGTCAGTCTGTTTGCTTTTGTAAATGTGATGCATTTTAATGGTCTTTTAGGGGAATCCTAGTGAGTATTAGAGAAAAAGAGACCATGGAAATGCTCCATCTTAAGTGCAAAACGCATTCTCAGTCTCTTGATGGCACCTCAGATCCTCCACCCTAATGCTGTTTTTCATCACACTTTAGCACACACCTTACCTTTCACTAATGTTCAGAGATTTCCAACATTTAATGATATACAATATTATATTATTATTACTAATATATATACAGTTATATCGGTCATCCCTCCTTTTGTTAAAAATCAAAACAATTCCTCTTTGTGCCGCTTCAAAATGTTGTTATTTGGGACTAAACACTAGATGGCAGCAGTGTGACACACACTCCCACTGGCTTGGGTGGGCCCCATGACACCAAAATGCTGCCCCCCCCCCCCCCCCCCCCCCCTCTTTTTAATCCAAAAACTGTGATGATGAAGCTTTTGCACCAAGTGAGTGTGTACGGATAAAATAATGGCCAAACTCTCACTGCATTGTGCTGACTGAATATTTTCTGCTCCTCATCACACAGTACGCCTCTCCATTTGAAGCCCACCATCTGAATACATTCATTCATTTGCAGGACATTTGCAGACCATGCACTTCAGATGACGAAGGTGCTTGTAAATGCACAAAACGGATGCATCAGGTGCTCGAGAGCCTCTCCCCAGCTGGACAAAAAAAAAAAAAACATTTTTCTTGTCCCGTTAAGCTCGTTACAGGTTGTGAATGGCTGTAAGATGAAACTGCGCCATGTCTGATGGATGTGACGCTTGACCCCCTCCCTCCGTCCCACAGGAAATGAATGTGAATCTGCAGTCATGCACTTAAAATGAGAACCTTTGAAAATGTAATTTCAGAACCCATTTCCTCCAATTTGAGCTGTTATTGAATGGACTGCTGGCCCCTGTGCTCTCGTATTGTCTCATGGTCAGTTTGGGTAGTGTGATGTGTTTGTGCACCTAGCCTGCATGTGTGTGTGTGTGTGTGTGCATATAGGTCATTTTCTACAGTTTCTTGTTTGCTTTCATTTTATGCATTTCTGATCTCTTTTCAAAGCAGGTCTGTGCCTGTTGCTTAAATGTGGAATTCTGCATGAGTGCATGTGAATTAGCAGCGCTCCTTACTGAGTCGGGAGAGGGGAAAGGCGGGGATAAAGATCAGTCTAACTGATAGGAGGTTTGCACTGTTCCCCGGAGTAGGGGCAGCTCTTGTTTGCAGCTTCTTCCTCATTTGAAATTCTGTGCAACCCCGAGACCCTCCAGGGCTCACCCGGTCACACAGCAACATAACAACCTGACTCACCCTGTGTCACCTTGCTTTATACGTCTCTGCACTCCCCGCCTCTGCCTCTCCTCTCCTCTCTGCTTTTGATATTCTAATTCATTTTTGTCTGAATCACACTCACCCAACTGGTATTCGCTGATTGCTTCTCCTCCGCTGCAATTTTATGAATCACATCTTCTCCAAGGATGATGGGCAATATTTTTAAATATTCATTTAATACTAGCTGCATAATTCTATTGTTGGAGACTTTCTACTTTCCTCACCCTTCTCCTCCCAGCTTCCTTATTTTTGACTTACTATCTCCTGTCTCTCCTGGGTAACTCCCAGTAGATTTACTAGTATAATTAATCTGTGCTTTTCCTAACCATCATCACCCATCTCATTTTCCTGCCCATCCTCTCCTCCTCTTTCTCCTCCCCCCTGCAGTAACCTTAGTGACCCCCCCCCCCCCTTTACGCTTGTCATAAATAACCTTCCCACCACCTCCTCCTCCTCCCCTTTACACCCTCAACTTCATCCTAACCTTCGTTTCTCTTTTTGTTACTTCTACATAGCTTGTATTTAGTATTGCTCTTTTAATCTTTCAGACTGACAGTGGCAGGGCTTGTTACCTCCTCTCCTCATCCTCCTCTTCAGCATTTTTCTTCCCTTACTGTCATATTCCAGTTAGCTGAGTCCGGGGGGATTTCTGTTGGGCAGCCTCACACAAAAGCTTAGTATGCAGTCACACTGAGATGGCAAATATGTTGAACATTACACGTATTAAACATCAAGATACAGATTCCTGTATGTCCACATCTGCAGCACACATTTTATCACTCATAAGTCAGTTTTAGGCTGCTTACCCACCAATTCATTAGTTACACTTCGCTGACACTGGTTTGGATCTCCCTGTGGCTTCAGAACTGCTTTAATTCTTTATGACATAAAGATAAAGATAAATGTCAACAAGGCGCTGGAAACATTCCTCAGAGTTTTTGGTCCATATTGACACAATCACATCGCACTTGATGCGAATTTTTTGGCTGCACATCCATGACGCAAATCTTTTCGATCCACCGCATCCCAAAGGCGCTCTATTGAGTTGAGATCTGTTGAGCTTTTGAAAGCGATTTAGAAAACTCAGAGTGTGTTTTTTCTTTATGTTTACAACTTCCTGTGTTAACTACTGCAGCTTTCTAACACATACAAAGTGTGGTCAAAAAGTTCTGGGTCTAAAAATACTGTCACTGTGAGCAAGCTGATATTAGCATTTAGCTTTAGAGCTCCTGTGGTAATATACTGCGTTGAATGCTGAATTCACAGCACATGATTTTAAAGCGATGAGCCCACATCTGTCTCTTTGTGTTGGCCCTGTTCTTTGTAGGGTGTCCCCACCACTCAATCTGTGATAGCTGGGATAAGCTCCAGCCGTGCACGACCCTGAATTGGATTAAAGAAAACGGATGGATGAAACACAGACACTTTATTTTTTTTTACAGTAAGGATATTTTTTTTTCTTTTTTCCCCAAGCACTGTGGCCTAAGCTTCCCTTTTTTGTCAACCCAGCTGCTGCTTTTTTAAGTTTTCTTCTTTTTTTGGGTGACATTTCAAAAGTCCAATCAAAACTTGCTTGGCACTCAGTAACATTTTCAACCCTGAGTGCTGTGCTTTGAAATCAATAAACATGTTATGGCCCATGTGAAGTGGATTGTTTTTTTTCTCTCCGTCTCTGTATTTCTCTCTTGTGTCTCATGGAGCCGGCGGTTCGGGCCCAGCCGACTCCAATCAGCCATCAGCTCAACAGAGAGAGAGCGTTGCTAATGTCAGTGGACCATTGTTTTTGCCAGCATTTAAGCTGCCTCCTCTTTTCTGTGGAAAGGAGCGTGTTTGCTTGTTTGCCTTACTCCTTCTTTTGACCTGTAGGCCTGCAAGTTTTGTGTGTGTGTTTTTTCCTGTGGCCACAGTTATGTAATCTGTTTTAAAATGTTAATAAACCTCTTGCTCCACTGGTGGTTCTGATTACTTTTCTCCTTTTCTTTCTCAAACACTATAGTTGTTTTCCCCCTGATCCCTGTTGAGTCTCATTAAAAAAAAACATATGACCTTTGCCTTAACTTTTACATACTATTCGGATCAAATTTGATCCGTTTTGACATTTGACAGCAGCAAAAATACCCTGAATGTCCTTACATTGGCCTGAAACTTTTCTTAAGTGACCCAAAATACACAAAATTATTTTAAAGTTTTATACTGTTGTACAGGTGTTACAAATGTTTGTAGGAAATTGGGGTGGCTGGTTAGTCAGTGTGGGGAGGTTGTTCTGGGAGAGGAAGGAGAAGAGAGTTAATCTAATATTCAGATTTCCAAGTGATTCTGAGAACATTTTGAGAAAGTGCAGATATTGCAGTCTTTACTAGGTTTTCTGTCTTATGGCTGAGTTATCCTTCCAAGGAGAAGAGGAGACATGGGAGGGTGAGCAGGCAGTGCAGCAGCAGGTAAGAGTTTCAGGGGGGAATGACCAGCCCTGGGAGATATGGAGAGATGAGAGGTGGTGGTGTCCACTCCTGCAGCCGCCAGAGGAGCATTCACTGAAAGGCACAAGGAAACAAACGTTCGGTCACGTAGGAAAAGGATTTCAAATGAGCAACATAACTGAGCAGATAATCTGGTGGAGACTGGAAGGTCGAGCTGGCCCATAAATCATGCAGGTGATGGGGCTTGATAGAAGACAGGTGTTAGACCAGGGAACTCAGAAGATCACTCAGATCAGTCACAGATTATGACACTCACAAGGTTTCCTACCACTGCTTTGAATGCACAGACTAGTTGGCAATAATGAAATCTTGTTCTCTAAGTATTAATTAATTAACACTGAATTAATATAAAGGGTATTATAAAGGGTATTTCTGAGGATTCTTTCATGATACAGAAACAGGGACAGTTATCAACAGTTGCAATGGTAATACATGGCTATATAAGAAATCCCAGCAATTCCAGAATTTTCTTCCCATTTTCACTTTCAGTAAAGTATAATTAAATCATTTTGGTCATTCTGTTTGTGTTTTAGGTAAAACAGGACAAGATCCTATATGATAGAATAGTCTCCCTGCTCTCTGAAACATTACATTGACCGGAACCATACTATGAAGGCAATATGAACCTAGAATATGAACAGTATGTAAGGGTTAAATATGAGAGACAGAACCAGCCACAGTCAAGTTCAATTTAAATGGAAACTGAACTTTGTGCACCTTTCACATAGCAATAGCAACCGCTCATACTTCTCCTCCAAGCTCACTTAAAAATGTAAACATCATCTCTTATTGCTCAAACTCCATTTCACTGTTTGACTTGCTCTCGTGTCAGATAGATAGTAATTTTCTTCCAGCTTATGTGGGATTTCTGGTCCCACGTTGGTGTTGGTTCATGTAGCTCTTTGGCAGTTTTCATTATTTCTAACTTTTGCCTTCACGTCACAAAGAGACTCCTTTTATATTGTGACCTCTGTCTTATTGCTGGCAGGGGCCAAGCTAAAGGCTTGACAACGGCACAAACACAAACAAGAGTAGACTGCATTACCTGTTGTTCCACATATTTTTGACACTGCTATCTTTTCATTCCTACCCGCTCTTTACATGTCTGTCAACTCACTTTAATGATTACAAGTCTTTTCATCCTCACGTTGACCTTCTTTCATCCTCATTACTTTGCTTCAGACCTCCTCCCCTCATTCCACCTTCTGAGTACCAAACAGTCTGTTCTCTGCCTTTTATCTGGACCTCTCCACCACTTTCTATGTCTTTCTCTCTTTCTCAGTCTAGACAGCCAAGGCAGCAATGGATGGCATGATTTAATTTTACTTGCTTGGGGAAGGAGCTCAGACTGTTGGTGGGACTACTTCTGTGGTAATTTTCAGGGATGGAACAAAAGAAGGAGGTTAGATAGTAATAGACAGACAGACTCTGTTATGTCCTGCGTATTGTAAGCCTGTGTGAATCCTGTCAATTTTGTTTACCGTCCTCTGTATGCCACAGGGGAGGTCTGGAAAATTGCAGCCATGGGATACTGAGACTCTATGAATGTATGTCATGCTCTGATTGGTTGAGCCTGCCGCCAGCTGAGGCATGCATTAGACCTGCAGTAGAATAGATATGGATCATTGATGAAGCTCCTTTTGTGTCACTCTCTAGGTCTTTGGTATTGCCTTTGTCTGTATCCTCACCCCAGCCTGTTTCTCTGCTGTGTTTACAGACAGCGCTATCCCTGTCTGTGTTCTTATCCACATACAAACAAACAGAGTGAGACAGGCAGAGACTGCGTGATCACATGAGAGAGAATAAATAAAGAAATAAGAGTGCTAGAGAGCAAGAGGGAGCTGAAGATTGAGAGCTATCAGTGGGGGGGTTAGGGTGATGGGTCAGTGCTTGTGTACGGATGTGAGGTGGAAAGCAGAGCGTAGGATGATGTTTATTAGCTGTGGCGCCAAGAGCTAAACAGGAAAACACAGCAGGTGGTTTGTCTGCCAGCCCGTGGATGACCTCTGACCTTTATGACCGAATTGGTATTGTAGTTTTTGAGCTGTTCTTTATGGAACGTCCATGTTCTTCCACTCAGCGATGGAGCTAAGGGGTGGGGATAGGTGGTGGCTAGGGCTGGCCATGGCCACCACAGACTAAAAACTTGCTAATGGTAAAGCCTGATTGGAGGCTATGCACATATTCCATATACTGTATACTTACACATAGCAGTTACCCCTACAAAGGCAAATGTTATGAGTCTGTAGGCCTCGTGATTTGCCCAACAGGGAAAAAAAAATCAAAACAGTTTTTTGTGACTCGCCAACAGACTCGCCATCCCAATAAAAATTGTCTGTCTCCTACCCCCTGTGCTCTAGTTTCAAGTGGATGGTTTTGTCTGTCAGTATGTGTTAAATCAGGGGTTCTCAGAGTGCATCCATCCATCCATTGTCTCCTTATCTGAAGTTGGGTCACAGAGGCAGCAGTTAAGCAGGATAATCCAGGTGTCCTTCCCCTCAACCACACTTTCCAGTTCCTGCTGTTTGATCCCAAGGTGTTCCCAGGCCAGATGAGATATATGATCTCCCCAGCGTGTTCTGGGTTTACCCCTGACGTTTGCTCCCAGTTGCCTGCAAAACCTCCAAAGGGAGGGAGCCAGTAGGCATACTAACCAGATGCCCGAATCACCTCAACCGGATCCTTTTGAAATGCAGAGGCTCTTCTCCAAGATCTCTCCTGGATGTCTGAGCTCTTCGCCCTATCTCTAAGGTTGAGCCCAGCCACCCTGTGGAGGAAACTCATTTGAGCCACTTGTATTTGCAACCTTACTCTTTTCATCATTACCCAGATTTCATGACCACAGATGAGATTTGAAACATAGGTGGACTGCTAAATCGAAAGCTTCCCCTTTCAGCTCAGCTCAGGCTTCAGCACAACAGGCCAGCATAAAACCGGCTGCACCGATCTCCCGGTCCAACTCCTGCTCCACCTTCTCATGACTTGTGAATAAGATCCCAAGATACTTGACCTCCCTTGCTTGAGGCAGTCTTTCTTCCCCAGCCCAGAGCTGGAATACCATTGCAGAGAAATACGGCCTCAGACTTGGAGGTGCTGGCTCTCATCCCAGCTGTTTCACTTTTGGATGCAAGCAGCTCCAGTGCAAGTTGAAGGTCAAATTGATGCAACCAGAAATTCCCAAAGTGGACACCCTCCTAACCTGTGACACCTGTTCATGAAAATTAAAAACAGGATTGGAGACAAAGGGAGTTCTCAGAGATTGAAGTCATTGAAGGAAAGATGCACACAGTAAACACTCATTGCAGAGAAAGGCTTCCTTGGCCTCTTTGTCACATGTAGTGCACACTTTCCTTGTGGCATAAAATGCTGCCAAGGGTCACCGCTGGCCCACTTTGGGAACCCTGGTGCTCACGAAAACTGTAAATTAATTTAGGACCATATTCCACAATGCAAACAATTTAAGATGATTTTGCAATCAAACTAGTGTATAGAAATGGTTCTGCAAAAAACAAAAATAAAATAAAATAAATGTTAGGACAGTAGCTGCTGGATGTAACTACAGTCATTCAGTGTCATCTGCAGCAAGCTCAAAGGCAGACGGAGCAGATCTCTTCTGCAGATGACCTCAACTTTTATTTCTCTGTAGAAGCTGGTGAAAAGAGGAGAAGGAGTTATTTAGTGATAGCATTATTGTTGCATTATTGATTTCTATTTCAGTGCTGCACGTGCTTTACCTTTGAATAAAAAGAGCAGCAAAATGACTATTATTGTGATTTGGTGCTATACATTACAAAAAAAAATGTAACTTCAGTGAATTAACAATATGTAGTTAATTAAATATTACCCTTATCTTAAAAAAAAGATAAGATAAGTTTAGCATACATTAAGGATACCACAGGATACTGATCTGCAACCATAGTCACTCAGTCCAGTGAAAGATAAAGCCATTTTATCATTAAGTATCACTTTTCAAGAGAAAGCTTCCTCTATTCTTGCTGGGTATAGCCTATTCTTAGTGTCTTTGATGAGCATAACAAAAGCTTGGATATGGAAATAAGACACAGTGCTCAACACTATAATGTCAAAATGACTCTGAATCCCAAAATAAAGTCACTAATCTTAAACGAAGATGGTTGTGAAGTTGCTACTTTGCCGTTGATGGAACAATTCAGTGAGGGGAAAAACAAAAAACAAAACCTTTCCCCCTTAATGAGGTCCCACGGTGGTCTGCCTGCACGGGTTAACAAACCAAAGTCTCCAGTGGGTTTTCTTGAACGTTTCACCCTGAAATCTGAATGCTTTACACTTCATTTGTTCAGCAGGAGCACCTATGAAGTGGGTTAGAAAGAGGTCATATTCCTACAGATGTGTATACCTTAATATACTAGTTATTTATTATAATTAGCATATTGTATATTCATATATTGATATTTTAGGGCCAAAATCTTTTCATTTACTTTCACATAAATAAATCTGTAAACCAGGATAATCTATAGTATTTTTCTGTTGGCTTCTCATTCATTTAAATTGACCTCTTGTCTGATTAAAAGCAATGAGCAGCTGCAGGCGAGACTCAAACAGCGTCTCATTGTATGAACATTATTCACAAACGACCAATCTTTTTCATGTGAATCGCTGGGGCCAATCATTACTTCTGTTATAACAAAATGATTGTCATTAAAATGATTGCTTCAAAGTGAATGTAAATCATAATGTGTTTCCTTACAGGTGATTTCCTGAAGGAGTCTGCCACGTTATAGATAATCAGCGTGACATGTTTTGAACGTTCCTTCCCCAAGGAGCTAATGTTTATGCCATGTATCTGCCTCTGAGAACCACACTCATTTCCTCATCTGTCTTTCTTTCCATCTGCCTCCAGTCACCCTTCTTTCTTCTCTCAAACACCAACAGCTCCTCCATCTTTCCCCCATCCTGCTGTGTCTAGTTTTCTCTTCATTCCCCTTATCGCTCTCTCTCTCTCTCTCTCCTGCTCCTCAGGGTCAGCTGTGAAATCCAGCTTCTTTGTTACTGTTCCCTGCAGAGCTGCTGAATGAGGATACATATTCTGCATGGCTGTATTTGCGTACAATTTGTATGGATGTCATCAATTTTTATAATGTTGCTTTATGGCCATTTTTATTAGATTCTTTTTTTTTTTAATTAAAATGTTTTATATTTATTTATCACATGATGAGATGAGAAGACACAAAAGACAATCATCAACACATCATAATACAGTTTTTTTCGTTTGAGGGTCAAAATGTTATCTATGCAACACACAGGTGTGTATACACTCACTGGGTGCTTTATTAGGTACACCTGTTCAACTGCTCATTAGCACAAATGTCTAATCAGCTAATTACATAGTAGCAATGCATTCGGGCATGTAGACATGGGCAAGATGACCTGCTAAAATTCAAACCACTGGGTGACTGAATGTGCCATAGTTGTTGGTGCCAGACGGGCTGGTCTGAGTATTTCAGAAACTGCTGCTCTGAGTTTTGATTTCTGCTATAACAGTCGGATGGGAGAGTCAGAATAAACAACATGCCCACAGATGCATCACCTGCATGATGCATCTGTGGGAGATATTTTCTTGGCTCACTTTCTTGGCTCAGCCTACCTGAGAATTGTTGCTGACCATGTCCATCCCCTTATGACCTGATTCTTACAGTGTTATGGATACAAATAAAGAAGTTCCTCATGAATGCCACTGAAAATTCATCTTGCCCCTGGAAGTAGGAGGAAAAACCCTGCTCATTCCCGGGGGATCCAATACAGACACTGTCAAAGCTGCTAGCGTCTCACACTGACGCACAAGGCGTTCTTTCATGTCAACTTGTGATCTATAAATACTTGTAAAGGACCTCTTGGAGTCACATTCAAGTGCTTTGGGTAAATGGCACTGTTCATGCAGGATTAACGTTGTGAAGGGATATTTTTTTAAGCCAAACCATGATTTTTCCTCAATCTGCGCTCTCCTGATACAAAGTCTACATTTAGGAGGTACTCCTACTACCTTCCAAAATGACCGTGCATCAGAGATTGCTACCAAAGGATGGTGAGACATTTGCAGGATTTGACAGAATGAACACATGCAGCAAGCCCTTCCCTACAAACAGAATTTGGTCGGAGCACTGTAGTAGTAGTAACACCATCTGTTGGTCTCTTACTTGCTTGATGTTTCAAATGATATGTTGCTTTTGGCATTAGAATCCCATAATTCAAAACATATAAAGTCATAGTTATGTCAGTACAATGCATTAGATCTGATTATTTTGTGACCAATGAGCAATATTGCCAAAACCCCACCAGGTGGTAATATAGCAGCTTACCCAAATATGACCAAATGCCCCGAGTGTTGGATGGCTGCAGGCTGCACTCGAGAATGAGATGAAACACGTGGTGATCAGCGCATAATACACAATATCCAAACATCTTATGTTGATTTTTGAAAATGATAGCAGACACATTAACTTGATTGCTTCATTAAACAGAACAGCACAGCACTAAGCTCCCAGCTTCACGTCTCTGTGAAGGAAACCAGTGGAACAGCTTAATCTATAAAACCTAAGTACCACGAGTGTGTTTTCAGATTGGTATAAATGGATGGCCAATCACAGCAGACCCACAGGCAACTGACCCTCATTATTCTTATATTTCTGAAAGCATACTTAATCCACATTGTTCCATGAGGAAAAAATATTGTAAATGTAGCATGTGGAAATATTTAAAAAGTTTTCAGAGCCAGAAAAATGAACTTGTGACCTCTCCACTGACTGTAAGGGTGCTGACATGATGCTCTGCTATAGTACTGATAAAAAAAAAAAAAGTGTTGCTGAACTCATTGCCCAGCCTTCTGTAAAAAACTTCCCAGATGGTTACTCGACCTCTGGCCATGGTCTTAGCCTGCGGTCACTCCAGCTGAGGCAAAACAGTAATTAGCACACTTTTCCATATGACATCCTCGTTTGCTGAAGCTTGACAGACTGGATAAATGTTTAGGCTATGAGAATATTTCAGGAAATGTTTTAAGGCAGGATCAGCTTTCTCTTTGCTGGTTTATCTGCATTTATCACTAGGAAAAAATCAATCTGTAGCAAGTTAGAATTAAAAAAAAAAGGGCATCCAAATATAAAATCCCACAGTAAATGACAATCCAGCAATCCAAAACCGCTGTGGTCCTGGCAGGTTATTTTTTTGGTTTCTTTTCCTTTCTTTCTTTCCCTCTGAAGCCTATCCCAGAGTCTCAGGTAGAGTTGTGGACTGGTCTGTCTGTGAGCAAACCGTCCCAGGCTTTCTTTCCCCCACCTACTCTGAGTTAACTCATCAGGCTACTGTTCTCCACCAGACTGTTATTGCCAAAATGGTGGTAATCAGGACTTCTTTTTGTGCCTTTTTTCCCACAACTTGGTTTCTCCATTCGCTTTTCCCGTCTGAAGCCAGTTTGACAAACCCGTTCGCTTGGATTCCAGTTTCTATGAGGCGTACTATGGACACTACCAGCCACTCTTACATGAGTCTACCTGCTGATTTCCATCCCTGAGACTCACCTGCCTGCCCACTCTCCACTGTTGCACTCCCAGCTATTTTGCCTGCCAATAACCCCTTTGGAGCATCTGCCACAAAACAAACAAGTAAAGCCTTTGAATCAAGTCACAAATTCTGCATATCTCTTCATACTCATTAACTAAAGATAATAAACTATGATACCATTGGACTTTACACTGATACAAGCCAGTGGCTACATGGTGGAAAATACTGCCTCTAGCACAAAATGACACAAGTGACCCAAAGGAGAAAAAAAACAAAACAAAATTCATATACTGATCGATGGCCTTCAGTTAAGTAGAACGTGTCTTAATGGAAAAAAATCATCAGCCTGCTCAGCTATTCCTGCACAAGGCCCTGACCTCTGTGAAGAATACAGACAAGGACGTGCTGTTTTTGTTGACATAATGAATTAGAAATTTTCTATCTGCAATTGCTAGAGAAGTGGGAAGCCTTCATTATCACAATCATTGCTGTCATAATTGTGAGAATTTAAAGAAGTGCCGCAGAGGTCGGCAAGTGCATTGAAGCCTAATGGTCCTAATATCAAGCTGAAAAAGACAACTGACAGTGCTATCTGTGATTGCTGCTGCGGGGTTGGCAGGAATCATACAGACCCAAGCATGCATACAGTATATTGATAGACCGACCCCCTCCACCCCAAAGCATCACATTCACTACAATGTCAGTGACTAACTGGGTTAGGGGTGGGTACAGGGCATTTCACTGCGTATCACTGACCCACATTAAGTTACATCCTATTCCCCTGAGACAGGATATGATCCTCAGTGTCACTGGAAAATGAAGGGTGAAAGGAAGTGGTGGTGGTGGTGGTGGAGGAGGAGAAACAGCAGCTATGTTAAGGGGGGGAGAGAGAGGTATGACAAAAAGGCAGAGAAGTGACAGTGACAGCACAGAGTATACATAAATCCCCTGAGAAGATGATGAGAAAAGTGACACATTTTTCGCACAGATTGTTTGTGTCTTTTTTAAGAAAGCGTTTTATTCTGTCTGATCTCAATTACAGTCACAGTGAAAAACGGTCCCCCTGGGTTACCACATGGTAAAATTATTAGCCAAACCGTGCATTCGAACCATCAAGGACAGTTTACCGAATGACATCTTAATTCCACTGTGACACAGTAAATGAGTAGCACTGCATTTTTGTCTCTAAATAACATGAATTTAGATAATTTCGCTCTTTGCACATCACCATTTCTTGCCCCGCACGACTGTTACAGTAATTTCATGTATGACAACTGAGACTCAAGGTGTAACAGCTGATTTCGACTTCTGTGGTGAATCTTTGAAGAGCCTTCAACATAACCTACACATATGCTTGTTCGTGGTGCATTATGTGTTAATTGTCTTGTGGGTGTATCCTGGTGTTTTATGCACACTGCTAGCCACGATAGAAACAAATAAAATGCTGGGACTTTTTTTGGGTCCCCACTCTTTGTTGTGGTCATTTTTTTCCGGAGGTAAAACATATTTGTCCCTCACGTTTTTCCACTTCTTTGTACATTTCCAACAGTTTCGGCAATCTCCCTCCAGGAATTTGCTGACATCTGTGAGATCTCATACCGAAGTCCTCTTCCTTATTCTCTTAACGATCCATTCAAAACTGTTGCGAAATGTAGCCACAAATCCACAGGAGGAATTGACAGTACTGAACACGCCAATCACAATAGTTGTGAGCTGTGTTGACGCAATGTGTAGATACATTTCTAGGTAGGTGCATGTCAGGTTACTTTGTAGCGTTTCAGTGGGGTTTGCAGTTACAATGTACCTACAGTGTAGCTTTAACACAGAACTATACATCCCCTGCAAAAAGTAGGACTCAGGCCGATTGCCTCAGGGCATCAAATACTGCATTTTGTCAGAAGCAGACTTTGCTGAGATACACATAAGGTGTCCTTTGGCAATGGCACCTCGACACACCAGCCTTAGCAATATTGTGTGTTGAAAGCTCATGGTCCATTTTTAACAGTGACTAAGTACTTAGTGGGAGTCAGGCAGCAGACTCGCTTCATACCCCATATGGGAGCTTTTGGTTTTCTTTTTCTTCTTCTATCTCCTTAGTCCTTGGTTCTAATCCACCATCTGGCCGGGGCCTTTCTGTGTGGAGTCTGCATGTTCTCTCCAGGAACTCCGGCTTCCTCCCACAGTCCAAAGACATGCAGTTAGAGGGATTAGGTTAATTGGTTATTCTAAATTGCCCTTAGGTGTGGTGAATGTGAGTGTGAATGATTGTCTGTCTCTCTGTGTTAGCCCTGCAACGGCCTGTTGACCTGTCCAGGGTACCCTGCCTCTGGGATAGGCTCCAGCCCCCCGTGACCCAGAAAAGGATAAGCAGGAGAAAATGGATGGATGGATAACATAAGATAAAATAAGAACTGAAAGTAATTAGGATTGCTGCCAAAGGACACCTTGTGCATCTCTCTTTGATATCAGCAGGTTTGGCCAAATGCCAGTGTTTTCAAATTAGAACTAACTGGCCTTATAGAGCAATGTCTTCCCTGTTCAAAAGAAAATCTGAACAAAATCACCAATACTGGAACCTAAGCTTTCATGAGATACAGAACTTGGCCACAAAGGAGAATCAATGAATATTTAAGACCCGAGAAGGCAACTGGATTACATTCCATTCATCCTGGTCGATGAAGCCTTTGGCTTATCCGGTGAAAGTTGGGGGGTTTCTGCTGTGAGAATAATGTTAGGTATTTCTTCATCTCACTGTCTAATTTCCTCATTTCTTCCATGTCTTCTACCTTTGCTCTTTATGGTTCTTCGTTTTGCTGTTAGCCTGTAACTCTCCCTCTTTCTCATCCTCTCGCCGTCTCCAGCTCTGCCACCTCTACTGCATCGTTTCGCCCTCTCCCACACACCACCCACACCCACTGCTGTCTGCCTGTCTGTTCAGGCCCTGTGAACACTTGCACATATTCAAACACAGACGCACACACACACACACACACACACACTTTCAGCAGCTGAAGCTCTTTTCCAGTGAAATGTCTGGGGAATGCTGAGCTAATGCCAACCATTAGATTCTCCCAGAATTCGAAAACTGGCAGACCACATGAATGTGCACACAAGCTAAAATATGATAAGGATGTGTGTATGTGTGTGTGTGTGTGTATATGTCTGAGCAAATGCCCATGGGTTCGTGGATGTATGAATGTATTATACATTAATATCTGCCATCCATCATCTATCATATTTGTCACAGAGGTCAGAGGCAGAATGACGCTATCTTCGATGAGAAATAGAGGGTGTGTTGAGCCCCCGAACTCATCTTTATCTCCTTTTTCACTTTCCTCCTTTTGAATGGTCAGAAGTCATCCTTTATTTTAGCAACTTCTGAGCCTGAGGTAACATCACTTCTCCAGGTGATGCCCTGCTCCCAAGAAAGAAATCAAATCAGTAGAAGAAAGAAAAGAATATGCTGAGAAGTCTTTGAAGTATACTCAGTCTTATTACATACACAAAAATGACCATATCTGTGTTATCATATTGCACTCTGTAGCGTCAGTAGATTTGAAAGCTTCAAAATATAGGGATACAGCAATACCATTTTTCCAAGCCACCTCCAGGTGGGAATGCACACATCCGGTATCCATTATAGTATTTCCGAATATTGTCATTTTTTATTCATACTATATAAACTTCAAATTGGTAGACAATTCTTATGATTGATTTTGCAAATTAAATCATATATCAGAAATATAACAACGTTTAAATAGAAAAGAAGCCTTGTCTATAAGCAGAGTCCTGAATAAAAAGTGTCTTCTGATCGCCATCTGCTTCGCCTCTCTCCTCTTGACGCGCGACAGCTGATAAAACTGGAAATGATCCAGCGCCATGTCACAGATGTAAAATAAAGCTGAGTATCTGACAGATAGATTGCTCTGTTTCACAGCTGTGGCAACCACAACAACTGGTGAACCTGCTTGAAGTGAGTGTCTTGGTTCTTGAGAACTTAGTCATATGGATAGTTTCAAATCTGGAATTAATTTGTCACAGATGCTTGCATCATAACAGGATGGGAGGCGTTCTTCTGTTGCCAGTGCGACCACAATGAAAGCAGGAGGATGGCAGCCACTTTATTACAGTATCACCCCATTTTGCCTTCAAAACTGCTTTAATTCTTTGTGGCATCGATTCAACAAGATGCCGGAAACATTCCTCAGAGATTTTGGGCCATATTGACATGATAGCATCACACAGTTGCTACAGATTTGTCAGCTGCACATCCATGATGTGAATCTCCTGTTCCACCACATCCCAAATCTGGTGACCGTGGAGGTCATATGAGTACAGTGAACTCACTGTCATCTTCAAGAAACCTGTTTGAGATGAGCTGAACTTTGTGACATGGTGCGTTATCCTGCTGCAAGCAGCCATCAGAAGACGGGTACACTGAGGTCATAAAGGGATGGACATGGTCAGTAATGCTGCTTAGGTATGTTGTGGCATTTAAATGATGCTGAGTTGGTACCAAGAAATAAGAAAAGAGATAAGATAAACTAAGAGATAAGAAAAAATTAATATTTTTGGCTGCTCTTCCAAATTACCTGCAAACAAAATTCACCAAAATCATGTGCATAATACCAAAAAAACAAAAAGAAAGCTATGTATTTGCTGATAAAACCATTTTAAGGGCAAAGGGAAACAGTATCTACAACTTAGTTCAAAGTTAGTCTAGTCCTTTCCTTGGGCCTCTTATTTCATCAGGTTTTACCCTCAGCCACTTCTGCCAAACCAGAAAGAACTGGAGCAACAGCCAGGTAATTCAGAAAAAAAAAAATGCTAAAAATATTTCTGCTGAGGTGACTGCTGCAGGGAGCGAATCTAGAGGCGGCAAACAAGAAAACAGGCAGATAGGAAGATATACCAAAGCCGGAACCAGGCTATTGGTGATTCTGCAGGATTTATTCCAAGTGAAAAAAACATGCAAATATGTATAAACTTTTTTTGTGTGATATTTGTGATATTTACAACATTAAAACTGGTCTTTACACAACTGGACTATGGGTTGCCAGGTTGCAGTGACAGATGAGGTCAAATTCTATGTAATGTGCGAATTTTGTGTAAACTGTGTTCCATAGAAGACTATACAGTATACAAGTATACAAAACGCTTGAATCTGTGTACTGTATCTAACAAAGGCCTATATAAAGTACTGTAATATCTAGATGTAAGTCATCTCATTAAATGATTTAAGGTTTGATTCTGGGTTGCTGGAACAGGTGCTCCACTCCAACTAAGAAAAGTAGACTCAGCAGTCACAGCTGGAGAAGCCAGTGGCCTGTGCATGCATGCGTCTGTTTGTGGGTGGTAATTTAGGACACAGCTCTAATGACTAAATTATAATTCAGCTCATGCACACAGGCAGGAGAGGCACATGGTCTCACAAGTGTGCGCACACTCAGATATAACTGCGCGACTCCATGTTCGTGTGTGTACGTGCGTATGCATGCACGCATTAGCACGTGTGTGTGTGTGTGTGAGCGTATACTGCACGTCGATCTGCCTGCACACCCCGTCCCCTGCCTGCTCGAGATGACGAGGTCACTGGGCCGAGCCTCTTAACTTCACAGTTCAATTTGGATTTGCATAATCCTGCTGTTAATTTCCACAGGGCGCATTCATCCAGCATATCTCGACAGGTGATGGGGGTTAGACAGCTATCCCGTGTTCCACTGCTCCGCCGACAGAGCGGAGCGAACAAACATGCAGGAGAAGGAGAATGCGAGGAACGAGGGATAAAGAATAGCTGATGATTTATCCTTGAAGTCAGGCAAAGTCTAGAAGAGAGACTTGAACTGTGAAGTGAATGATTAAAATGAAATGACGTAAAATTAAAAGAAAAACAGTGGAAAGAACAAAAATAGTTATTACCGGATCATAAATTGTGAAAGAATTGAAAGATTACTTTTGGTTTATAAGCATATACAGGACTGTGCAAAAGTCTCGAGCCACTCTTTTTCTATCCAGGTATGCCGTTACTGCATGGGCAGTGTGTTTGGGACCACGCTGAAAAATTAAGCTGGTATTGCTTCATTATATTGCTGATGGTATTGCATTGTATTTTTTTTTTTTTTCTGCCATGACAGAACCTCCACTGTGTTTTACAGATGGCTGTAGCCTCTCACTGTTGTTCCTCTCTCCTGACCTCCTCTGTACATATTGACGACTGGAACCAAAAATTTCAAATTTGGATGCAGCATTCCCTGTGAGCTGTTGCCAGGGGCGTAGGAATGAGTTTCCTATTGGGGGGGGACACATATTGGAAACCTGACAGATCCATAAATACTCTGAGAAAAGCATTAAAAAAATGCTATTTGATCTTTTACTTTCTTATTTTTCAAATGTTTCTTGGAAAAATAGTGTTATGTACACTTATATGATTGCATGTATAATTTACATATGTATATGTTTTATAATCGTAGGACGTGGGCAAACTGGCTTGATCACAGATAAATGTTACCAGTGCATAGTTACCAATGCACACATAAATGTTACCAATGCACAGATAAATGTTACCAGTGCACAGATAATTGTTTTCAGTGCACAGATAATTGTTACCAGTGCACAGATAAATGTTACCAGTGCATAGTTACCAATGCACACATAAATGTTACCAATGCACACATAAATGTTACCAATGCACAGATAATTGTTATCAGTGCACAGATAATTGTTACCAGTGCACAGATAAATGTTACCAGTGCACAGAGAAATGTTACCAGTGCACAGATACATGTAAATGTTACCAGTGCACAGAGAAATGTTACCAGTGCACAGATAAATGTTACCAGTGCACAGAGAAATGTTACCAGTGCACAGAGAAATGTTACCAGTGCACAGAGAAATGTTATCAGTGCACAGATAAATGTTACCAGTGCACAGAGAAATGTTACCAGTGCACAGAGAAATGTTACCAGTGCACAGATAAATGTTATATGTTGAGTTATCTTAAGAAAACTTTGGAAAAATAAAGCATGGGAAAAAAGAGGGCTCAGTCTGCCAACATGAGTTTAATGAAAAGCTTGATTTTTTTTTTTTTTTTTAAATTGTACAATTTTAAAATTGTGTAATAGATGTTGCGCAGCAAGGCGGCATGGTGGTTAACACTACTGCCTCACAGCTAGATTGACATCTAGGTCTGGGTTCGATTCCACCTTGGCCCGGCTCTCTCTGTGTGGAGTTTGCATGTTTTTCCCGTGTCTGTGTGGGTTTCCTCCCACAGTCCAAAGACATGCAGTTACTGGGGTTAGGTTAATTGGTCACTCTAAATTGCCCATAGGTGTGAATGGTTGTCTGTCTCTCTGTGTTAGCCCTGCGACAGGCTGGTGACCTATACTATATGTCAGCTGTGATAGGCTCCAGACACCCCCCCCCCCCATGACCCTGAACAGAATAAGCAGAAGAGAATGGATGGATGGAGATGTTGTAGCATTGAAACATTCAAAGATAAAACTTTGTCAAGCATCATCTTCTTGTAGTAAAGGGAAGGGAAATGTGTCCATAAAAACAGTTTGCCATGAAAGAAGAAATTTTTAAAAATGTCACAGAATTCATTAAATTTGATTTAACCATATTTGTGGACACTCTATTATAAATATAATTTTATGGTTTAAGACTTACTATAAGTTAACTATTTTTCATTTCTTGAAAATCAGTAGTAGTTATCACATTTTGCAGATAGAACCTTATAATTCCAAACAAAAAAGGAGTTTTTAGAATTAGAAGGTTCTCTCTGCATTATACTTGTTCCAAAACAAACAAACAAACAAAAAATTTGCACATTTAATAGGATTTTGATATTACTGATTTAGAATACATATAGGGTGTGTTTCATAATCATGTGAACAATCATGTGTGAACAAGACTTATTCCATGTGTAATTTTTGCTATACAGAGTGCAAAAACTTTAAAGCTCAATATCTCAAAACTGGTCAGAACTGGTCAGAACGTAGATAGAACCTTATAATTCTAAGGGGACAAAATGTTACCAGTGTACAGATAAATGTGATCAGTGCACAGATAAATGTTACCAGTGCACAAATAAATGTTATAGTGCACAAATAAATGTTACCAGTGCACAGATAAATGTTACCAATGCACAGATAAATGTTACCAGTGCACAGATAAATGTTACCAATGCACAGATAAATGTTACCAGTGCACAGATAAATGTTACCAATTCACAGATAAATGTTACCAGTGCACAAATAAATGTTATAGTGCACAAATAAATGTTACCAGTGCACAGATAAATGTTACCAGTGCACAGATAAATGTTACCAGTGCACAGATAAATGTTACCAATGCACAGATAAATGTTACCAATGCACAGATAAATGTTACCAGTGCACAGAGAAACGTTAACAATGCACAGATAAATGTTACCAGTGCACAGATAAATGTTACCAGTGCACAGATAAATGTTACCAGTGCAGAGATAAATGTTACCAATTCACAGATAAATGTTAACAATGCACAGATAAATGTTAACAATGCACAGGTAAATGTTACCAGTGCACAGAGAAATGTTACCAGTGCACAGAGAAATGTTACCAATTCACAGATAAATGTTAACAATGCACAGATAAATGTCACCAGTGCACAGATAAATGTTACCAATTCACAGATAAATGTTACCAGTGCACAAATAAATGTTACCAATGCACAGCTATGGCTGCTGCCACTGATTTTCAGCCCAGTTCTTGTGTAATGTAAGTGTGTAATGACTTCAGACACTGTTCATAGATATTTTTTAGGCCTGTGACTTCTTCTTTTGTCCCCCCACTTGTCCAGTCTCCTCAATTTTTAAGGACACACTGCAAACCATGTTGAGATATGCCAAGTTTTCTTCTAATAGCTCTTTGGGAATTACCTTACATTTTATACCTGTCAATCTGTGTTATCTTTGGCACTTTTCACCGATTCAACTAAAGAAATGGGAATTAAGTATGTGTTTTTGAGACAAGTGCCTAAGGTTACAATTTAAAATTGGTTCCTTGCTAAATTGTCCGTTATGTTTAGACACAATGCTGGTTCCTCCCTTCAGTTAGCTGCCTTTTTTTAAATGCTTGAATGATTCATAGGTCAATGTTAAGTGGTTAACAAAAGAAAAAAGAAAAATGCACACCATTGTAAGCGACTGTTCATTTTCTGCTGCGCTCATGCACAAAGGAAGAATTAGAGCATGTATTAAAGCTTTGTTTAAAAGTCCCACACTCATCACTGTGTGCCACTCATTTTGGCAAATCTCGACTCAACACATGCAGAAACTCATGCACATAAACATACTGAGACCCATCTTCAGCAAGGGATTGTAATTTAACAAATGACTGATAACCTCTATATGCTAAGCAGAGTGGTTACAGTGGCTTATAGCATTCATTTGGGTTATTATAAAACATATTACAGACCATGTTTTTGTCTGTCATAGATATTTATGAAATCCAAAAGGCAAAAGCCAACCATTAGCCTAGCAATAAAGTTCTTTTCTATCCTGCGTGCATGTTGGAAGTAAAAAAAGTTTGGATTCAGTTGCAAGGTCGGTCAAAAACATGCCAAAGCAACAGGTGGCGATATAACCCTAACCCTGAAGAAAAGCCAACAAACAACAACACAGCACATGGTCTGATGTCAAAAAAGGAGGTAAAGGTACACCTTTGATGCTGCGAGGCAGAATCTCAGTTTTCCTTGCCCACATGTAAACGCAGAAATGGAGTGTATTTGTGGATGTTGCCTAAAAATAGAGGGGGACCCCCATCTAGTTTTCCAGTTTTACTTCTTATCTCAAAATTCTCATATCTTGTTGATTTCACCCTCATAACTCTGAGCATCCATTTAAATTCAAGCCAGTGACCCCTTTCCACTTAACAAACAATCATTCTTGACAGCAACCGCTGATCTCGATTTAACACGTTTCATCTGATCATTCACTTTGTCGTCACTTCACCAGAAATGCAGGAAAACTGTAATGAAAAACCTCCCATTTGTGCCAAGATGGCCGCCCGCAACCGTCTTGAGTTTGACCCAGTGACACATTTCCAGTCCCATCTGTCTGTAGGACCCAGAGGAGGGGAGGTTCTACTTGAAAATGAGCAGGAGTTTGTGTGTTTGTCTGTGTGTGGGGCTGCATCTCTATGTCTGCTCAATGTTTACTCAGCAAGCCGCAGCTTGTCTGTGAATAATTCATTCTGGTTCATGCGCACACACATGCATACACACACACATAAACACAAATTTGCCATCCCAGTGGCACGGAGAGTGTGTTGAAAAACCGTGTTGATAATTTGTACCAGACATGTTAAAAAAAATATATATATCAGATATATCTGCTGCCCTTTTTCTTTTGTACATTATAATCTTCCATCTTCTTCTCTTCTGTCTCTTTGACCCCATGTCTGCTTTCTTTCCTCTCTTTTCTGCTTGATCTTTCTCCACATCTTATCCTCTATTTTGCTTTCTAGCCAGCACCTGACTTTTTCTGTCTCCCTCTCTCATGCATAAATGAGAAGCAAGTAAACACTCTTCTCTGCTCCCAAAGTTCTTCATCTGAGGCTTTAAAGATGCATAATTGAGTGGTCTGGAATGCGAGACACAAAGAAAAGAGACCCGGCTGAGTGACATACACGTCGCAAAAGACTGACAAGAGGTGCACAGAATAAGAAAAGCGATGCTATTTAAAGACACTCCAGTCACAGCAATGTCAATCATCATATGACTAACGTGGAATACAATGGTGTCACAACATGCTATGTATGCTCATGACAACCACATAATGACAGTATCAACACAATCCAAAAAGTGGCACCTGAAGCGCAAGAAATAAGAGGAGATTTCATGGACAAAGTGACCGGAGGCGAGACAAGACTATACACAGGTGAGAACTGAACACAAGTGGCATGAGAGATGATCAGAAATTATGTAATTTTCAAAATAGAAAGGTGGAAGTGAAAACAAGGCAAGAACAGGAATCTAACATAGACAAAACATAATGAAACAAAGACAAGAAAACACAGGGGAAACACCAGAAATAATACCGATCAAAGCAGGGAGAAACACTTAAATACTGGACTGGAAACCAAGACCATGGTGATTTGTGAGGTCAGTATGTGTGCTATACCGTTATTATTCCATTTTAATGATGAGTTCATTTAATTGATTAAAGCTTTGATTTACTTTCTCATGCTGTTTATGCTGACCTTCCCAACACTTCCCTCCTTTAGGTTTCTTCTCCTTCAGCACAAGTTAGGTAACTTTTGCTATCTTCATCCTCATTCATTTCATTAGTACCAAAAACAAGTTATGAGCTTTTTTCTAGTGAGACAAATTATCAGAGAATCAATTTAGAAAACATGTATATACATTTTTTGAATATTTATATTTAGCATTTAGTGTAAACTAGCATTTTTCTCCTAGTTTACACTTAATATATGATAATGTGTTATTTTTATCTCACCTATAGGTCATTCAGCATTAGGAGTTTATATTAGGCGTCAGTCACACAGATCTAGAGACCAGTTGGTGACCCTGTGGCAACCACTGGTTGAGAGGGAAAAATGTGTCTACCAGTTGGCAAGTGGTTGCTGGAGGTTGCCAGGTGAAGTCAGTCACAAAAAGGGGCCTACCAAAATCCTCCTGGTGATTTTTTTGGCAACTGTATGGGCAACTTATTTGTCCGTAAATACTCCCTAACCAACCAGTGAGTAGTAGTGAAACCTGAAAAAGTGTGTCACAAACCAGAAACAGAGACCATTTTCCTTCAAAGTAAAAGTAGCACCTTTTGAAATGTATCGCTTTCAGCAGTAAGGCACAGCTTTTACTGTAAGGATGAAGAATCTCTGTTTCCAGGTTGTGTTGAACGCTTCACAGTTTCACTACCGCTAAAGCAAGTAGTTGGGAAGTGTGCAGACAAGTCCATGTTCCACACAAATTACAGGTGACTGCAGTAATCTGCTAGTAACCAAAGCAATCACATGGATGTTTTCAGCAATGTATATCAATTGTGTCTAGTAACTGGCATCAACCACTTGCCAACTGGTTAGCTAAGCCAATGCTAATCAGTCAAGCTACTGACTTAGCCCTTCTTTCTACACCTGTGTTCACTTTTCTTGGCATAATTTTGCTGTTTTCATGGATAAAATAGGGTATTTCTGTCTGATTGGTGTCATCATCATCAAAAAATATCTAAATAACCTATACAGTATGTTCACTGAAACACAAGTTGCTGTATCTACATTACGTTATAGTTTTTTTGGTTTCTTTTTCTTTTTATTATTTCTTATTAACTCTGAACTGCAGTAAATATTGCTGCTTGCTGTAATGCCTCAAAGAACATTATTGTGCACTGAATTGATTATCAATGCTCTGTCTGGATGGAAGGAGATGAAGGGAAATGAAGAAGGCAAAGCAGGATGAAAAATGTAAAATAATTCAAACGAGAGAGAACGAAGGGGTAAGAACACAAACAGACTCGCTGACAGGGTCATTCTCATTGATCCACATTTCATTGTTGCTCCAGCAGCAATCCTTATAACCTTACAATCCTCAGAAATCTGATAAAATATCATTCCTTCATCTCTTGTTTGTTACCTGGAGATGAAATCAAGATTTAAGCATGAGTCTGTGTGCATGTGTGTGCGCCCACTCATTGCCTCTCCTTCCAACCATCCACCTACTTCTTCACTCCATGATACAGCAAAATGCAAAATGCCTCAAACGGTTCTCTTCTTCCCCCGTTTATTCCTCCTTTCTTGTTGCTTTTTGTACTATAGCTCCCTACAATCCACCCAAACTTCTCTTTTGTGCCCAGCAACAGAAATCATCAGGACTGAGCAGTTCTCCTAATAATACTCAGCTTCACGATGCTAAGCTCTATTTATAGCCACCTTCAATTGCTGTACTGTAAACCTAAGTGCTTAGCAATGTCCTGTATGTGTGCTCGCCCTTTCCACTGAGTGTGCACACGAGGTCATAATCAATGTGAGTACGTTTATATGCATGAGAGGGTTCCTGTGTGCCACGCTCGGTCATGCATAATGAAAATCCCTCGGTCTTGTCTGGGCTTCCCTACTGTGATTGGGTGTAATTGATTAAATGGTTACTATATGATAATCTATCATTGTACATGCTGTCTATACAGCCATGCTTTGCTGTGTGTGTGCATGCGTATTTGCTCTGCATCTATATGTATTCTGTGTAAATTTAATAAGTTTTAATGGATATGGGTCTGTGTACAGTAAGTGTGTAGGTATGTGTGTGTACACACAGGGCAGGCTGATGTATTTCTGTCCAATTAGCGGGTGACCCAATTCTCTCTGGCTGTCTCCGAGTCATTCTGCGGTTGTAATGGATTCACTCTATCATCGCATCCCATCTTCCTGTCTGCATTTCAGTGGAACACCATTCAACTGAACGTGCACACGACGTTCTTCTTACCAAGGACAGTTCAATCAATGACTGCGGCTGTGGCGCCTTCCACCACCACCACCACTTCTTTCTCATAAAGCTTACAGTTTAGTTGACACAAATCTGGGTTTTTATCAGGAGGTAGAGGCGTTAGAATGGTATTCCATACAGTACATCCACAGTTACAAAGGTGCCAACACAAATTCATACACAAGGCTTTATTTCAAACAGATGCATAATGTAATGTCAACTTTGTATTTTAACATCCATTTTTCTCCACAGCAACCTGACTGAGCTTTATTTTCTGTTTCTTTCTCAATTACATTTACTACCAGTTCCAATTAATTTAAGCTTATCTCAGTATTACTGCTAATACCTTAGGGATAATAAATTGTGAAGTGACTGCTCTCCTCTGAGTAGTGTTCCTTAATAGAAAGAGAATTATTCTGTAGGGCTCTGGAAAACACACCTGGGTATTTTACATTAGGGAAGTTCTTTTCTTCTGAACTTGCACTTGTGGCAAGGAAATATAATTCCTTCAGAATAAATACCACTTGCATGGATTCATGTGTCTGCAGGAAATAAGCCTGCAAAAAAGGAGCTGATGTCAGCATAGTTTCCCAGACCGACTATTCCTTTACAGTGCACCGTGATGTTCTTGAACCATTTAAAACATTTGAATTTATTTAATCTGACACAAGACAAGAGTACAGGACTAAAAATTGTGCTCCTTGTTTTAAATTATGTCATCTTGACTTTCAGAGTCCACCTTTTATCTTTTTTGAGCTCACCCTCACATAAAAAACAAATAATCTTCTGTGATTTAAGATAGATGGCCACAGAGTGACAGCACAATCGGTCTGGTAAGGATGATTTTGGATGCAAGCCAATGTCGAGCTCTGCCACATATCTGTGACGTTCTGTCGTGGGGCATTTATAGCTCACAGGTTCCTGATTGGCTGCACAAACGAGCAGAAGCTTTATTGCTGTAGTGCATTTTTGGTATGAACTTTCTCACTGCATGTGGTAGAGTAACTCGTGTGGACCATATACTGTACCTGCGTCTTAAAGAGACGTGATCCAAACAAGTATTTTCCATGATTATAACTACAGACTGTATATAAAAGATGGCCCTAGCCACTATGTGCTTACTTGTTGTTTTGGGAAGCCTCAGTATGAAATACTCTTTGTTTTTTTTTTGTTTTTTTTATAAACAGGAGTGCCAGTATTTGGATGAAAGGGTGGAACAAACTACAGTGGGGGAAGTAATTATTTGTTGAGGTGAAGTCATCTTGTACCCTTCACATACTCCTCCTGTGTAGTTGTGGACTGATCCACCACCTTCCTCATGGTCATCCTCATGAGGCAAGATCTTGTATGGAGCTCCAGAACAGGGGCGATTGATGATCATTTTATATTTCTTTTGTTTCAGAATAATCACACCAACAGTTGTCACCTTCTCACCAAGCTTCCTGCTGATGGTCTTGTAGGTCATTTCAAGCTTGTGCAGGCTCTCAATTAAAATGAAACTACCATAAAAACTGGAGATTGTTCATTTCTTTGTAAGTGAGCGAACTTCCAATTTCAGCAGGGGATAAAATAATCATTTCATAACTGTATCAGCTAACATAGAAATCCTGCTCAGCAAGCTGGGTCCATAAATTGCACAGACACAGATACCTGCTAATTAGCACAAGACTTATTTATTTATTTTTTTGTTGTTTTAGCAAAATTAACTGCACATCAAGCCTGGATGATCAGAGGTGAAGCCTTAGCATCCACATATTAGTCAAAGCAGCAGTGTGCTCAGTTTGAAGCACTTACTAAAGTATAAAAAACCCAACTCATGTATAGAAGATAAACATGAACTATGGAGATGATAACAGTCTTTGGTACCAGCCTGTAAACTTGTTTTCTTTCTGCTCCAAAGCCGAGCATTTAAACTTAGAAGACTCACTTTTGGTGCCAGCCTCAAGTGGCCACTTGAGGAACAGTTCTTGGCACTTCTGTTTTGGCTTCATTTTTCAGCCCCAGAGGCGTAACTCAGATAAACAAACAAAAAAAGCAGAAAAGCATACGTTTGCTGTTCAGACACTGGGAGCTGATGCTGCAGCTGAGAGTTTGTACCTCCCATTCCACTTGTGTGTTTGTGCATATGCATTCTTGCGTGCTTATGTGCGTGTGTGTGTACATGCAATTGTTATCTGTTCACACACACCTGTGTCAGCCTCAGACTGCATGCTGCGGCCCCACTCTCCTGTTGCCATGGTGAACTCCTTTGGCCTACAGCAAGTGCGCGGTATGTGTGTCTTTTCATGTGTGCAACTTCCTGTTTTTTTTTTTTTTTTTTTTTTTTTAAGTCTTAGTGTTTATATGCAAGCATGTGTGTCTTTACATATCCATGTATGTTGGGATATCAGTGTGCACCATGTTGTGTCTTTGTGTAGCCATTCATCATGTCCATGCAGACATATTATAAGTGTGCATGTATCTGTGCACAGCTTGAGAGTCTGTGTTTTATTGGGTGCATGTGTCCTCTGAGATTAAACATTGAGACAGATGTGGGAGGAGGGGTATGATGACTCACAGAGATGGTGGGAGGAAGAGGTCCTTGTCCTCTTTTAGTCAAGCAGTTTGTCGTCCAGATGCCTCTTTCTGTCTCTCCAGTCTTCTTCTGAATGCTCTACAAATAATTTCTCTTCACAGGCTCTTATGAAAAACATGGTATGAAAAACCCACTAAAGCAAAACTTAGATATTCTAACATATGACCGACTACAGCTAGAAGAAACAGCCAGTTCAATAGTTTCTCAGCAGTGTGTGGCACAGTCAATGAGTCATGACAGTTTTGTTTCACTGATTGATCAATTCAGAAAGGCATCGTCTCGCGGCTGTGTCAGGGCACTGCCTGGGAATTAGAGACAGGCAGATCAATACTTCAGTACCCACAAGCTACTATTGATCACATTCTTTAAATGCAAAATTTCGGTGGCTGCATCACTTCCAAATATTTTCAGTACCTCTGTAAATTATTTGTACCAAAATAGCTCCGTGTCACATGGCAAAACTGGCCTACATCATGCAGCTTTTGAGAGGTGGCACAGTCATAGTATTTCTGTAAAACACTCGACTTCTTGTACACATGTTACAACAAACATTTTTATTTGATTATAATCATACACTCACGGTTACTTCATCAGGTGCAGATGTTCAACTGCTTGTTAGAACAAATATCTAATCAATGAATCACACGGAATGCATTCAGGCAGATAGACATCGTTAAGCAGACCTGCTGAAGTGCAAACTGAGCATCAGAATGGGGAAGAAAAGGGATTTTGAATGTGACACAGTTGTTGGTGCCAGACGGGCCGGTCTGAGTATTTCAGAAACTGCTAATCCACTGGGATTTTTCCCAAATGGCCATATCCAAAGCTTACAGAGAATGGTCTGAAAAAGAGAAAATATCCAGTGAGCTTCAGTTCTCTGGGTGAAAATTCCTTGTTGATGCCAAAGGTCAGAGGAGAATGGCCAAGCTTCTTTGAGCTTGGCCATCAGACAACCACTAGTTACAACCAAGGCATGCAGAAGAGCATCTTTGAATGCTTAACATGTTGAAACTTGAAGCAGATGGATTACAGCCGCAGAAAACCATGCTGGGTGCCACTCCTGTCAGATAAGAACAGGACTGGATTACAGAAGACTGGAAAAACACTGCCTGGTCTGATGAGCCTCGATTTCTGTTGCAACATTCAGAGGGCTAGAATTTTGCGTAAACAACATGAAATTATGGATGCAGGCCAGTGGTGTTATAATGTTGGCACACTTTGGGCCTCTATGTACTAAACTGAGCATTGTTTTAACACCACAGCCTACCTGAGTATTGCTGCTGACCATGCCCATGCCTTAATGACCACAGTGTACCCATCTTCTGATGGCTGCTTCTAGCAGGATAACGTACCATGTCACAAAGCTCACCTTAAACTGGTTTCTTGAACATGACAACGAGTTGAGTGTGGTGTTCACTTGCCTCCACAGGCACCAGATCCAATAAAGCACCTTTGGAATATGGCTGAATGCGAGATTTGTATCATCTCTGTGCAGCCTGCAAGTCTGAAGCAGCTGTGTGATGTTACCAAATTTTTGAGAAATTGTTCCAGCACCTTGCTGAATCCATGCCAGGAAGGAGTAATTACATTCAAATCAGTAAAAGTATATATTTTTGGAATAAATATGTTATCAACTGGTAGCTTATTAAAATATTATTGACACTAAAATTTATGCATGCAGACAAACATAAAAGTAAAATAAATATATAAAAATACCTTTTTAGAGGACATACTTGATATAAATGGTATGGGCATCCCTGTTCTGAAGTTTATGAATTTTCTTTAAACCCCCATCCTGCATCTGCCCCCCCTCCAGATAAGAGAACACAGTGAGCTTGTGCACTATCAACAAACACCCAGAATGTCTTTGAGGTGCTTAAGAAAGGCATAACAGAAGATGTCAAGCACAGGATGGTCAGGCCTGACCCTTTCAGGATGCCCAAAACACACAAATATGAGGGTTCATTGCAAATAAAACAAAATACCCATTAAAGCTGGTGTATGTCATGTGACTGGGCTTTAACAATAATTAGATCTATTATGTCTATTGAAAAATCACATGTACATTCAAGAAATGGTTAAAATATCATCAAATGTATCAAAGTCAGCACTTAAACATTAAATAATAATAATAATGAATATATTACTTCACTAGTACAGCAATGCGGAGGGGTGCAGTGATAAGTAAAGTTTACCTAAAGTGAAAAAGTTGTCACAAATGTTTCAATAAAGTAGAGCAATTTAAAAATACTAAAAAAAAAGAAAATTGAATCAAACTGGAAAAATCATTAACATTTAACATTTTCAGATTGATTTTAAACCATAGTGTTTAGTAAGAATCAGTGCCAATATTAGAACATTAACCCAAAATAGCTTTCCAGGTGAAAGTTTGTTTGTTAACTAAGCTCAGTACACAGCAGTTCCTCCAAAGAATGTACAAACCAGAAGGACAGCCAGGACTGCAAAACCCACGCTGTGTGCGCCTTTTGACAAAGGGTTAAACATCTTGTAGCCATCAGCAGTGAAACAGCTGGGTGTTGACCCTGTGTTTCCCACCAGTGCTACACAAATATTAGTGTGTATAGCTGTGAATTCAATTTTATATATCTCTACTTCCCTGTTTGCTATAATGGAGTAAAAGCAGCTGTACAGTGGAGCTACTACTCAACCCATTCATCTTCCTTTTGCCTGTTTTTGTCCATCTCCCCATGTGCCCTTTGTTTCTGTCTTTGTCCCACATCAACTTCCATGCCTTCTGTACTTTAACCTTATGTTGCTATCTCTACTTATTATTGCCTTCTGGCGTTTTATTGGCTCTGTTATTTAGTCTTTATCTATTTTTCCAAACCTCGTCTCACGCTGTGGCATTCAACAAGCCAATGTGTATTTGTGTTATTTTGTGTTAAGATGTGGTTGCAGAGATTGTGTGGAAGGTATGTTTACCTGTTTGTGGTGTTGTGCACATTTTTTGCACGTTTACAAGAGAGAGATATAAGTGTAGTCAAAAACATCTCTGCTTCAAAGCATCAGCTCTGCTCCACCTAGCAACAGCATGCACTCTTGCACAGTATGCCCCCCCCCCCCCCTCAAATCTGCCCCCTCTCCTCTCTCATTCCCTGTCTCTCTTCCAACACCCCCACCCATGCTGTGACCGGGTATACTGGAGATTAATTTACATGCTCACATGCAGGTACGCTGGCACCGGTGCACACAGTCGCTCCCTTTCTGGTCTATAAGGAGATCTGATGACGCTGGCTTCAACTGTGTGCAATCATTTGAAGAAAAATATTCAAAAAGGGGCTTTTTGGTTACTATGGCAATGACGGCTATATGAATGTGATAAGTTCCTGATAAATGCTGCCAGATTGAGCACGTCTCCATGTAATTATACCTGGGCTGAGAGCTCACTTCAACTATAGACGCAGACACACGCACACACACACTTCTCTGTGCCCGCTCAGTCTGTGTCTTTGCTACTGTTACGCTGCTCTGGGCCATGCACACACCACTAGCCTACGACTAAATAACTGTAAGTGGAGCCTTTTGTGAACAGCTCTGAAAATTGAGGATTGGTGACTTTTCGTTTTAACATGTTGTGTTGGTCCATCCTTTCTCTGTCACACAAATACACATGCACGAACACAGATTCTATCTTGAAAATAACATCCAGATGATGTTTTTACCTTTGTTTGTAAATAGAAATTCAAAGGAAATAACCAGCATCCTAAAAAAATACAGTTCCTATACTGGAAAACATGTATGAAGCTTGCATATATTTTTGTTGTTGTTTTTTTTAACTCTATGTAACGAGAAAGCTCTGCATATATGAAATATTTACAGATTTCCAGCTGTCTTGCACCCCAACAACTGGCTGATCTTCCAGCTTTACCTGCCAGGAAGATTTTCATCCAGTTTCTGTGTCAAAGCTAGAAATCCAAAAGTCGTCTTGCTAAAAATTTGCATAATCCCACCCCCTCCATGCTATTCTTTCCTTCCAAGGTGAGTATAGAGGTTTCCCATGTAATGTCATGCACAAATTCCATGTGATACAACAACCAGTTGCGAGGGTAAAACATGTATTTCCCTTTTGATTGGTGAGTGATTCTTTGATGTTGTTGCTGGTTAAAATCGGTCACAAAGACAGTTATACACCAAAACCCTGTGATTGCTGTGGTTGATAGCAAATAGCCAAAAATCACCCAGGGTTTGCATGGAAGTCATTGACTTGTCCGCATACATTAGCTAACCACTAGCTGAGCAGTAGTAAAACTTGAAAAAGTAAGACGCAAACCAGAAATGTAAAAGTAAAAGTTGTGCCTCAACAGTAAAAGGTGCAACCGTTACTTTGAAGGCCAAATGTTCTCCGTTTTCAGGTTGTTGTTGCACTTTTCACAGCTTTCTTGGAGAGTAGCTGGCAAATGTTTGCAGACAATTTTACATCTTCAATTCAATCTACAGGCAACTGTGGCAACCTGCTAGCAACCAAAGTAATTGCAAGGAGGTTTTCGCCAACTGGTTGGGGAATATGAACTTTTCCAATGCTATTTGTTCTTTTTCTGCAAAAGTTTGTCAGTGTAGCCAGTTAGTCCATCCTGTTTTCTTGGTCTCTCTCTTTTTCCCTCTGTGTTGTACTGGAGTCAGGAGTGCACCTGTAAATTAGTGGCGTTTCCCCAGGATATAATCAACAAGGTTTTCCTCTCGCTCATCGACTCTTTTGTCTTCCCTGGAGCTAGAGATATTGACTGTTGGCGAATTTTAGTGCAATCTGAGGTGGTTTTAATCAGATTTGGAAACAGCAAGGTGGGCTGCATGTCCCGTTCTAATTATATATTGCATTTGAAGACTGATGGTAGTACATTCACCTACCAACACTGTTTGTAGTGTGGCTGGCTATTTATTTCTGGCTGTTGCAGAGGAAGTGGACACTTTATAATCTGCAGCTGTGATACGGTGTCTCTTTATTCTAAGGTAAGCTGATTTTGGAGGCACTTTGCCTACTTTGTGCAGCCTGTTACATTTGAGCTAACACCTAAATTTAATTTCTAGATCTCTGCTTACTGTTACGGCTGCAACTTAGTTGGCAGCCAGTGTTTCATTGATGCCTTCAGGCTTGTGGTTGCACTGATCCAAGGTTGTAAAACTCTGAAGTGGCCATTATGTTTGCGGCCTTTCGGCCCTAAAGAGCTGCTGTCTTGCCTGACGCAGCTTTGCCAGGCATTGTTTTGTCTGATGATGTTTTGCCTGCTGCTCTCTGGCCTGAAATTGTCCTGTGTGGTGTTTTTTTTTTAGCCTGACATTGTCTTTGTAGACTTGAGCTGGCTTATTGTTTCACTTGCCCCCTGTTAGCAATGTTCACCAATTCCTCTGGTGGGGTGTTTGTTTTAATAGATAAGTGCTGGTTTAGCTGGCATCATCTTTAGCTTTGGCTTAGGTGGCTTTGGCTTAGGTTGGCTTAGGTGCATATATATATATATATATATATATATATATATATATATATATATATATGAACGATAATGTTCATTTATTATGCTTTGGATAAACTTGTAGTATTATCTGTAATGTGTAACTGTTATGGTTAAGCACCTGGAACCTTAGGCTGAGCTGACATTACCTCACTGAATCCAGTGATTTCACTGATTACTAATTATGTTTCTCTTTTCCCTGTTACTGGATAGGACTGGGAGTGGACAACCAATTGCAGTGTGGCCGCCTTGGTGGTATTTCTCATTCACAATCCCTCTTATTGTATAGCACCTTGGGTGGTAAATTTGGTGTGCATTGTGTGTGTGTGTGTGTGTGTGTGTGTGTGCATATGTTTATAATACCTTGTGGGGACAATTTTCCTGACATATACTATGTTGTGGGGACCAATTGCTCCTTGTGGGGACTGGAACCTTGTCCCCACAAGGGGAAACCCTGTTTTTGGGTCAGGGGTCAGAGTTAGGGCTAAGGTATGAATTGAGTTTAGGTTAGGGTTAGGGTTAGGTATGTGATGGTTAGGGTTAGGAAAAGGGTAAAGGTAAGGTTTAGGCTGTAGAAATGAATGGAAGTCAATGGAAATTCCCCACAAAGATAGCAAAACACACTTGTGTGTGTGTGTGTGTGTGTGTGTGTCCCTCCTTTCACGGTCTATGTGCAACTGATAAGTCCCATCCTAGTTACCTTTTAATCTTTGTATTGTTATTTGTTTTCAGGGTTGCATTTAGACCTATTGATAATGTCCATCCATCCATCCATCCATCCATCCATCCATCCATCCATCCATCCATCCATCCAGTTTCTTCTGCTTATTTTGTTCAAGATGTTAATTAAACACTTTTTTCTCATTTGCTACATTAATATTGATAATTTTTAGTTATATTTATATTTGAACCAATTTCTCTTAACAAGGTGCACAATCTGCAAAGCCTTTCTTATACAAGTATAGTTTAAAATTTCCTGGGGGTGAAATTCCCCCAGGTGGCACTGTCACAACAAAATTATTAATTTTCCCTGACCACATTGCCAATTCTGATTGGTTCTTTCAATATATTAGGCCTACCTAAAATAGGTGCCAGCTTTGAGAAGGAGACAGGATATGAGCACTGAAGTTAAGCTCCTGAGGACGGTGACAGCTGTAAAAATGATTTATACAAATGTATAGTAACAGTGATCACGTTATATTTAGAATATCTTTTAGAATATCTTTAGCACTATGCTTGCTAGAAAGGCATTTGTGCTGGGAAACTGAAGATGTTATCTTGCTCTTGTCAAAGCTACCAGTCCCATTTGACAAAAACAGATTTTACTCAACAGAATGTGCGTCCTGGTCATTTCTGGTTAGCTGCTGTGCAGTCGGCTGAATACTGTATTTTACTTGATTATTTATTTTTTCTGACTACTTTTACTCCCTACATTTTTACACAAATATCTGGACTTTTTACTGTTCGTTACATTAGGTTTAACACATCTGAGGGATGATTTTATTTCCCATCTCTGCGCCTTCAAAACCAATTTGAGCCTAAATGCCGGAAAAAATAACACACCAAAGCCAATCGTATTAGTGTATCCATCACTGGGGATTATCGCATACAAAGAGATCAAAGTTGGCAAAACCATATAATTAATAGATCATTTATAGTGCTGTACTCAGGGGTTAAAGTGGACCAGAAGCTGGTTGCGGTACTTCAACATCTAGCTAGCACCACAGAAGATGAGCGATCATGAAGGCAGTAAGGTGTTGCGGCCGGTAATTTCAAATGCAGTGTTTCTATCAGGTCAACAAATGTCAGCAAACACACAAATCGTTTGTGTGAGGTTTATCACACAGTGCGTCTGTTAGCTAAAGGTCCAGCTGCTGTATTTCCCAGAATGAGAGAGAAGTTCACTCAGAGATGGAGAAAGATGTAAGAAAGTGGACAGGAGGGGAAGCAGAGAGGTTATATTTAAAGGTAAGGACTGCTCACTGGCATTTGATAAACTGCAAATTTAAAGCAAACTTTTTAGAAATCAGATATTGTGTCTACTGGATCTGTATATGTTATGAGGTTATGTTTCTTCATATTGTGAAATGTCTTGCAAAACAAACTGAGGTATGCTAACTTTGTGTTATTCAAAGGTTGCATGAAAACACTGCAGTTTAGTGCAGGATAATCAGGTCAGTTTGCTGTGCTGTGGAGCATTTACAGTAAAGCTCTGTGTTGGACTGGTGCACAGCTGCTGTGGTGTGGTCAGAGTCACAGGTCAAATCAAGTGTAGCAGAAATGAGTTTTAAATGGATGATGCTTAGACTCATTCATTGCATTTCACCTTTATACCAACTGTATACTGTCTAGTATAAAGAGTATACTGTCAGTTTAGAGGATGGAAATCAGCTTTAAGATAGCTCATGAAACATCTGCTTGCATCTTGATGAATTCAGTTCATTCACCAAGAGATCCCGGCCTACACACAAAGAAAATCATCTGGAGCTCACAATAGAAATTATTGTGATTCTTTTCCCCACACGGAGCCACTACAACTTATCTCAGAGTTCCCCCACCTGCTGAATCCCACTTTATTCACTGATTGTACTCATTTTTGTGTTTAGGTGTGGAGGCAGAGTCACCCTCTACAATGCAGGCGACAGAAAATAGAGCTATTTCTTTTAATTCTCTTTCACTGCTTGTGTCCTCCATAACATATTCAAGCTGAGTGCATTCATTAGAATTTAAATTTATATTGGAAGAAAGTTTGTATTCCCGTGTAATAATATTATTTTAATATTATATTAAATTAGCACAAGGTTCAGCTAGCGTTGCACAAAAATAAAAAGAAGCATACTCCAAAGAGCTACTTTTACTTTGAATAATTTCAGAGCCTGTACTTTTACACTTTTACTTGAGTAAAGAAGTACTTAAAGTTTTACCAGAGTATTTTTAACACAAGTATCTGTACGTCTACTTTAGTAAAGAGTTTCTGTACTTTTGCCACCTCTGGTTAACTTGTTAAAAAGGGGGTACAACATGGTATCTTTAAAGACAGAGGAGCCAAAAAAAAAAAAATGTAAAGAATTTAAATTCACCTGGCTTATGTGTTTATGTCATATAGATTGAGGTTTTCTTTTCATTTATTTTGTGCCCAAAATTTCCTCTTGTGTCCCAGATTTTTCTTATGCAACTGTCAGATTTTATTTTAGCACATGAGGTTGAATCAGGCACTGCATGGAAATTAAAAATCATAGGGCTCCGGGCAGAAAAAAGATTTTTCCTAGTGCACGCTAATGATCATTTAAAATCATTAAGGTCTTGGCCAATGCTGGTGAGACTGAGTCTCATTTTTTAAAAAGATACTTGCGCATGCGTCAAAATCTTTTCTTTACAGTGGCATTTGACTTTTTCTTAAAGGACATGCTGTGTTATGAAAGACTGAAGATGACTCACTTTGTGTGTTGTCTAGGTGGGATTTAACACAAAAGGGCACATACCAGACAGTCAAACCTTTACAGCCAGGCTTCTGGACATTTTGAGAACACGACCCAGATGAGAAATGCAGGTCTTAAACCCATCTATGCAGAGAGGGCTCCATCATACCTACTGAAATCATCACAAGCTTAAAGGATGAAGACAATTGTCTACCAGCAACTTCAATGTTTAGATGTCAAAAACAAAATGCGCCTCTCTTCTATTCTCTTCCTTATACTGCTTCACTAGTGTCATGAAATGACTCCCAAATTCAACAGGAGCCTGTAATTTACTTCGCTTTTATTCTGCGGACCATTCAGTAAGATTTGAGCCTTAATGTTTAAAGTGCTCCAAATCTGAAGAACCTGTTACTTTTTTGTTACATTGATGAGCGTCACTGTGGAACAAAACCAGTTAAGCCCAGGCCAGAGGCTTATTAGAAATTGCTTGAAATGTCATCCAACTTGAAGCTCATCTCTGCAGATAACTTCAGAATGATATAAACTTGGCAGCACTGTTATGGGTAAATGCACAGATTCAAGGCAAATAAAATTTTTTTGTGATGAAGGATTTTATGAAAGGTTCAGGTTAACCTTTTCAAATTTCATAGCATTCCCCACAAAAGCTTTACACAAAATCACAATTTGACTGTTCACATGTGAACCAAATTCTGTTGTCAAATAGCAACCAGTGGTATCATGAGGTCAGTAGGATTAATCTCTTGGGGACCATGAACGTCAACACAAAATGTCACGGCAATCCATCCTTGCTGGGATGTTTCGGCTGCACCAAAGTGGTTAACTCTCTCAGACATTCCCACTCTGGTTAACCCTTCATGACCTATAATAGAACAATTCAGCCAGACCGTATCTTTACATTTCTACATGCTGTAGTACCATTTTGTGGAATATTTCAACTTACTATACATCAATAGAGTCTCCATAACCCTAATTTTAATAATATGTATGAAAGAAATTCATAGTAACTACAGACAGTAGCCAAAAAGTGCACTAACCAACAAAGAAATTGAAAATCATTTTTTGTATTTACATATTTTAGCTAGATACAGAAATTCCATAGCTGTACATGCTAATGACAACGATACAGCACAGGGATTACATTTTGCTGTCTGCGCTTTTTACACGACTTCTGCGAACCCGTTAGAGGAAGGATACAGCACTCTGGGACATGTTGAATGCATCATATGTAAGTGCAAATTCTCTGGTTTTATATGCAAAAAAGAATTATCGCTCTATCGTATGTGGTGAAATAATCATATTTTTTCTTATATACAAAGCAAATAATAAATGCCCTAACACTGAACCTTGAGGTACTCTAAAAGTGTTTGGAGGAAGAATATGATGAGAAGTTCCCAGTTGTAATAAAAAAGCAGTCTTACAAGCAACAGCCAGCAGTATCAAACAACACACCACATTTTAAAGACACCAATGGATTTTAGAACAGATTCTCTGCCTTGATGAACTATTGCCTAAATAGGATTGAAGGTATCCCAATGGATCAACTTCAGGTATCTAATGTTTGCTGATTAGCACTTGCCTTTGCCATAATTGAGACATTCTTGTCTACAAAAGAGAAGAAAAATCAACCCTTTCACATTCGAAATATGGGCCGCTGTCCTTACTTTTGCATCCTTTGATACTTCTTTGCTCTTTAATGATTGAAATACTGCTTACACTTGCAGTCTCCGTAGAAAGGTTACAACTGCCCAAGATGTAGTCACATATCTTTGTTTTTCTTCCTTTGCAAAATGATGCAAATATTCAAGGCCTGAAATAGTCAGAATAATGGCTGGTCTGTTCTGCAGCTCGATGGAGTGTCCTGTGTGGGCTGACATGTGCCAGTCATGTGACATAAAACTGTGAACAGAGAAAACATTAGAAGAAGCTTCTTTTGGCTGCTTCCACATCTCCACATATTTGACAGATTTTTACACCGGATGCCGTTCCCGACGGAACTCCCAAGGGATGTGCGTCTCCTTCTGGTCTTGAACTGGGGATCTTTCATGTGTTGCGTTAATGTGTAAACCACTACATTAGCATAATACAGTATTAAATCCAGCTTTAAAACTTCAAATGTATACAGATGTAGAATAGATACACTTCTACATGCTGTTCAGAATTATGACTGAATGTCCTTGTGTGGTTCCCCTGCTGCTTTCCTGCTCCCTAAAAAATAAAACTGGCTGATTAATTTTCACAAAATAGATACTTACCAGAAATTATGGTCAAGAAAGAATAATGAACTAACCCTGCTACGTGAGTCTTAAATCTGTCTTTCACCTTGAAGAGCTAGATTGAGGGACCATCTGGGGAGACCATATGTCTTCACACTTTCATGATGAGGGAGGAATCTAAAGGGACTAAAGTGTGTCCGTGTGCTTGGATATGCTGGTTAATATTTGTTTGCTTTAAAATGTCCAAATATGTCCAGCTATATCTGTTTCTGGTCCAGAGCAACACCTTCCGAACTATGTTATTTTAATTTTTTTTTTGGCTTTTTTCATTTCAGAAAGCAGTTCACATTTGGTGAATACAAACCTGAGTGGGGACAATTAGGAGCTTGAATGTTAGCTTTTAAATTTGGGTGGGTATTTTTTAAAAACCTTCACCAATTAATTAGTGGATTTATAAATGTTGTATTGTGTTTTCAAGTGGTACCTGCACTGTGCCTCATTCTGAAGCATCTTCCTTGCAGCCACCAATTAGTATATTGGTGCTCTGATGAACAAAGCCAACGTGTAGAATGCAAACGACCACACGCCACTTCACACCCTGTCCTTTACACATTTTCTCAGTCGCAATTTGCATACACACTTCATTACAATATAAAAAAATAAGCCTTTACACTGAATAAAAATACCTTGCTGGCAAATGTAGTTTTATATAATTTAAATAGGCATAGCTGGTGACATAAGTAGGAGTTCACATATTGTATCCCTACCCCCCAGTTTTATAGATCAGAATTGCTCACTAACATGCACTCCAGCATTTACTGAGATTTTTAGCTAATTATCCATCCCTGTATGAAACTAGAGACTACAAAACACCCTACACAGTTCCAGGCAAAGCCTGTTGCGTGTGTCTGCTGGTGGCACGCGTACGCTTCAGGCCTTTCTTTGATTGGCTGGTGGCTGCTGGAATAAGACTCTGTCCATTTGTTGCCCCAGTGGGAATAAAAATAATGACTGAAGCAGTGTGATCACCGAGCTTTCTGAAGAAAGAGAGCACGAACAAAAAGAGGGGAACTGTGAAAGAATAAACAGACTAAATAAAGACCGGCAATACAGATATGAAAGCCAGAAATATAAACATGTAATAACAGAAGCAGAGAGACAGAGAGAGAGAAGAAGGATGCAAAAAAAAAAAAGAGCAGAGAGCAAGGCGATGGCACGTCCAGTGCCACCCACTTTGTCCTTGGTTGCACCTCCTCTATTCATCCATTCACACTGATGTACATGCAGGACACAAGGCAGTACACACACACACACACATACACACACACACAGAGAACAATGCATGCCACAGCTGAACACCACTAAAGAGAAACTGTTGTGGGAGGTCCCAGCCTAAACTGAATGCTCCAACTTTCCTCACTTCCTTCCTGTTTTTGTTTTTTGTCTCTTTTGTGTGTGGGTGTTTGTGTGTGTGTGTGTGATGTCACAGACTGACTTTGATTAACTGATTGTTCAGTTGTCCATTTTTCTCTCCCTTTGCCTCTATTGTGTGTGAGCGTGCGCGTAGGTGGGCGAGTTTGTTGGACAGACATGTTTTAACGATTGGTTCATTCGGATCCCCTCCACACACACACACACACACACCACACACACACACACAGCAACTTTTGTTCCAACTTGCCCATGTGACTGTGGAAATGACACTTTTTTTCTGCCACCTTAAGAAATGGCTGCAGCTGAGTGTGAATTCACATGGAGAGCCACACAAAGCGTGTCTTAGAAATCTGACAGCCATGTCTACATTTTGCTCACACATTATAATATTTTAATATTATAGAATATCTACTATAGTCATAATCAGAATAGGCGCTACATGTCACTCGTGTGTACATGCACGTGTGACATTTTTTAAATAGTTCTTTTGTTTGATGATTACGTTGTTTGTATTGAGCGCCAGGAAATCAGACTTGAAGGGCATGCTGCATACAAATGCAGGAACGATGTAATATTTGTCTATTAATCCAATAAATTGTGATTCTGCTTCCCTTCCAGGCTCTGTTCTCCATCTGCCAGTGCGCTCAGAAACATTACAAAATCCAGTATCACAGACTCTGCACACAATGTGCCTCCAGAAAGGGTCAATAAAAAATTTTCTTTTTACTTTTGCCTGTAGCATAATAACCCAGGAAGGCGTCAGATTAGGAGTACACATATTCCCCCAGAGGGCTAAGCCTCATACAAACCCTCAAATCAGCGACACACAGTCCATAGGTTTGAGTCAAATGCCTTGGCAACTCTTTAATTTTGGGACAGACGCTATGTGAATAAATTATCATGGATTAACCGAAGTCCTTCCAGAAGCAAGTCCTGCTACCCAGAAGCCATCTTGACAATGCCTGGACATTTTGACTCTATCAAAATGATTGAGGAAAGTTCTAACTGTAATTTGAATGATCTGTGGAACTTAAAAACTGCATTTGGAGAATCACCAATAAAATCGGATTAAAAACGTCTAAAAAATGTGCTGATTTTTCCCTAAAATAAGATTTAAAAAGCTTCTCCATGCACGTTATATGTATACTGAGCATTCACATGGTAATGATAGAGATTATAGAAAGCATGCCAACAAAAATAATTAAAACACCCATCTACATAAGTTGAAACTGTGCAGATCAGAACCTCAACTGTGCAACAACATGATTCACTTATGTGTTTCCTGGTTTGGCTGCTATAAAGCAGATGGCTGGTTCTTTGAGTACCATGTCTGAGCCTTATATTGTCTTTGCCCTAACCCTTTCCTCAAGCTGCTTGCTCTTCCAAGTGCATTCTAAGAGTTATCCATGGGCTTATAAAACTTTGTGAAAATGTAATCATTTCTGATGCTGTTTTTACACAATCATTGAACCAGTTTATATCAGTTTGCCATCACAGCTAATATTATATTTTTGTCTTGATTTTGTGTAATATCAGTTTCATCTTTCAGGTACCATTCATAGCAATCTGTTTCATTTTATAAACACCATATTGTCAAAGGTATTCATTCACCCATCCAATTCAGGTGAATTCAGGTGTTCCAATCACTTTTATGTCAGTTGTTAGTGGTATTTTAACAAAGTGGAAACCCCTTATTTCAAGTGAAAGGAACTCTTAATGTTTCAGCAAACCAAGACATTTTGGACAATTTCATGCTCCCAACTTTGTGGGATCAGTTTGAGGATGGCCCCTTCCTGTTCTAACATGAATGCACACCAGAACATAAAGCAGGTCCATAAAAACATGGATGAGTGAGTTTGGTGTGGAAAAACTTGACTGGCCTGCAGTCCTGAGTCATGACTTCAACCTAATAGAACACCTTTGAGATGAATTAGAGTGGACACTGTGAGTCAGAAACTTCTCGCCCAACGTTAGTGTCTGACCTCATAAATGTGCTTCTGCAAGAATGGTCAAAAATTCCCACAAACACTCCTAAACCTTGTGGAAAGCCTTCCTAGAAGAGTTGAAGCTGTTATATGTGCAAAGGTTGGGCTGACATCATATTAAACCCTACGGATTAAGAATGTGTGCAAAGTGAATACTTTAAGTAATATAATCTAATCTATTAGCATCTGTATGCTTTATTAACAGTTTTGGCTTTTCAGTCGACTGAATGGAAAAGCCAGAATGTCACGGCTGTATAGATACTACTGTGCTGAATACAATCAGCTTCAGTTTATCTCCGGCAACACTGATTTCTGCAGAGAGGCTTTTGTATGACTGCAGGCAAATAGTAGCCTGTTAGATTGAGTTAAAGTACTTTACATCCTGCAACAACATGAACGATGACACCCAGGGTGACCCCTCCCTTCTGACCGGTGGGCACATACAAACCATCGCCACATCCTTTCCAGCAGCCTATTCACACAGCCAGCTCCACCATTATATAGCAGTGTGAGCACACACACTTTCTCCTTTCTGTTCTCCCCCCTCCATCCCCTTCTCTTTCCTCAGTTAGTGTTTCGCCACAAACACTTCACACAGAGTAGCACAATGAGCACTCTGTGATGGAGGGAAGCCTATGTCTGCATTGTACTGCAGTGCTTTGTCTCTAACCATCATCACGCATCGTTCTCTCTTTCCATCCCTGTGTGGTTCTGTCCTTCCTGCCATGGTGTAGGCTGCATGCTAGAAATGTGTTGCTCCTCTGAGACCTATCGCCATAGACTTACGATGCTGAAACACATTGCTTTTGCTGAAACTGTATAATAAGGCTGAGAGAAGGAGTTAAAGAAGCACAGTAGCACAGAATAGTGTGCAGAAACAGTTATGAAATGCCACAATGTTCGCAGCAATATCCATGTTCATGTCACCCTTTCCTACAATGGATATTCTGTCTGCCTCCCATTCTTATTCCATTGTCATCCACCTCCTCTTCTCTGTATCTATGTTCACATCAAAGCAGCTAACAATAAACTCTTTCTTTCTTTTCCTCCATCTTTGTTCTTTTTTTTTTCTGTCTATCGCTCTGAATCAGTGTTGACACTAAATCACATGACTGCACATGCTCTCTGTGGCCTCCCAAATGGTCCCTCTCATCTGTCTCTCTGTGTTTAATTAGAAGGGAAAAAGTGATGGATAACTGGAAGATGTGTTCTGCTGTAGGATAATGTGATTAAAATGGCTTTGACTGGCTGCTGAAAATATCAAAATTCATACACTGTATATCAAATCTCATACTTCCATATTTACACTTGCTATTTTGAATGCATGCGTGCAAGAGTGTATGTAGTATGGCTACAAGAAATGCTCTAGAAGTACTCGGCTATTGTACTCATAGTAGTCAAGAAGTTGAGTGTGGGAATGTGTGTAACAGATAGAGCGGGCCCATCCAAAAATTCCAGCTGTAGATATATGTTATTAGTTACTATAATGCCAGCAGGACTATCGAAACTGAGACAAAGTTATAAAATACACCAAGTTTTAATTTTTAACATTTGAGACACCCTGGGCTTTGTAAGGAATTTTGAGAGGTCAGTAAAGTGTGTGAGTATTAAATAGTTATAAATGTTAACCTTGGTTGGAACACATATTAACATTAGCATTTGACTATTAGAAACCCAATAGCCACCTTACCTGTCTGTTATCATTAAGGTAGAGTCTAAGAGCTATGACTAATAATACAACAGTAACATTGATGTAGGAGCTAGGCAGCAAACAGTATCAATCCCATTTGTCTGTCAGGTTAGTTAATAGACTGTTAATTAACAGGGTGAATCAGTACATCAGCTTTTACCAGAGTATTTTTTTTAAGTATCTGCACTTAAGAGACAAATGTGTGGACTTTTCCCACCTCTGTCTGTCAGTTGTGATGGATCCTGAGCCAGGTGAGCTACTGCTTCACTGCTTCTGGTTTTTGTCCAACTGATAACGCGGTTTCCATTTATCTCAGGTTTTTTGGTCTTTTATAGGATGATGAAACACACTCCCCATACACCGAAGGGATCATTACAGATGTTTCATATATGTAAGGCACTGAAAAGCACCACTGACTGGAATTACTGTGGATATTCTCCAGTGCCTTTGACTGACAGCCTGGACTAATGAGGTAACTGGTTCCTCCACTCTGCATGGGAGTTTTTATGAAGTGTTATGTTAAGAGATTTATTTTTTTAAATCACTGTGAACCATACTGTGTTCATGCATGTGGGTCAGACCGAAAAGAGGAAGCAGAAGAGACGTCTGGATGCTCTCGTGTGTGTGCGCACGCGCGCGTGTGTGTGTGTGCATATTAGCTTGGTTTGTTTAGTTTCTGGTGAGTGCATCTGTGTCTGTGATCTCAGCACTGTTATTCCAAATAACCGGGCACAGATGCTCAGCGTGTGTCTGTGTGAGGGGCTGTGTTTACAGGGCTGTGAATATTCTCTCTCAAAATTCATATTCTTTTTTTTTTGATCCCTTATTCAGTTACACGTGTGTGCGCGCTTACCCTGCAACAGCAGCGCGTGGGGGATTTATAGGTGCTGCAGTTTCATTAACGTACTAGATGCAAGTTGTGTGTGGCTGCACACGTGGCTGATGTGTGTGTTTTACATGGCTCAGTAAATCCCTCCAGTCTCACTGCTCTGCTTTCCCCTTGACAACAGTGAGTAATTTTTTTTTCGTGGCTTACACACACACACACACACACTCACACTCAATCTGTGTGTAAATAACGTGTCTGTTTCCTTTTTTTTTTTTACTCTGCTAAACCAGGAGGCTGAGCAGCCAGATAACCTTGCACTCTGCACACAACATTTCCATCCTCATGCATGCTTCTAAGATCTAGATTTAATGTACAAGCTCGTTTGTGAGTCGTTGTGTTTCAGCGGATGTGAAAATGTTCAAACCCTTCTCTGTTCATTCAGATGACATGCACATGAAAAGGGGGCTCATTCAAAAACTATCAAATTGATCTACTTCTTTGGGAGCCTTGTTTGAATAGCTTAAATGGCCAGTGTTTCAATATTAAATTCAGCTAATGATAACTGAAAGTTTAAAGGCCCACACTGCTACTAGTTTTTGTTTTATGACTAATAACTATAAAAACTGCAGAAACTTGTGTTTCATATTGAAATTATGATGCCTGATTGTGTTAGGGCTTCAGTTCTTTCAAACAGCACACACATTAGCGTTGTACAATGAAAACAATAAGAAACAATAAATTAAAAGCACCCCAGAGACAATATATGCTGCAACAGATGATTCATTGTTTAACTTTATATTGTAAGCAGACAAAGGAGAATTGACCAAAAAAAAAAGATTAGAAGACAATACTGCGCTTTGTCCCGGACTGCTGACAATAAATGTACACATGTAACGAATAATTAAGGGGAATTAAAAATTTGTAAGTATTTTATCTAATGATGGGTGACCTTTCTGTCACACTCACAGAGAGAGCTCGAGACAGACGAATGCTGGCCCAGAGGGAGGACAGAAACCAAGGTCACACTGAGGGCACGGAAAAAAGTATGTGGTGTATGTGTGAGTGCATAGATGAATGATTAATATTGCCATGAAAGTGCAACCTCTGTCTGGGTGTGTTTCAGGCATCTTGCCACTGTACTGTGCAAAGGTCTTGAGCCACCACTCATTTATTTTACATTTTGCTTCCAAGGAGCCAGACTTTCTTGTAATTTTTAAAAAAAGTTGTCTTGAGCAATGGTTCTCCAGACTTTCTGGTTTATGTTTGTTAAGCCACTTAATTCTGATCTGTGAGTCATAAAAAAATGCACCTAACACAACCAGTGTTGCAGTGTCTGCACATGAAATAGAGCATAAGGAGACAATGAGAGCCAGAGTTTAATTATTACTAATGATCAGTCCAATTTATTTAGTTGAAAGTATGAAAAATAACACAGCTAACAAAGTGAAACAGGCATAAAATACAATTTTTGCACCAAAACGGTGATTCCCAGAGTTATGCATGGTGTGCAGTGTGTCCTTAAAAAATTTAGGAAACTGGACATTGGAGGACAAAAGAAGCTGCAGACCTAAAACAACAATCTACAGCAGATGAACAGTATCTGAAAGTCATGTCCTCAAGAAATAGAACATCCTGACAGGCCTGACACAGGATTTGAGATGCATCTGACCCTCCAGTTGATCCATCTGCTGTTCACTGAAGCCTCATCAGAAATGGTCTCAGTGGAAGGGTGGCTGTCAAGAAGTCATTCTTAAGGAATGGAAACAGGGAAAAAAAAGGCTGAGGGATGCCACGCTACACAAGAATTCGACTGCAAATCAGTGACAGCAGGTTTTATGGCGTGATGATGTTGAATGCGAAATGCTCTATTTCCCATTTTCCTAGCAAAATATAAAGCGATGAGGGGTGGCTCAAGACTTTTGCACAGTACTGTGTCTGACAAGCTAGCCAGCTTTATGAATGTAACGTACTTTAATGAGGGTGTGAAATCCCACCTGCACATATTTCCCTGCCTTTCCTGTCAGACACATCCACATTTCTGACCCCTGTGGTGTGCTTGATTGTATGTGGGTGAAATTATTAATATTTCGTAATGTTGTGCAAACTATATTTAGGATGCGAATAAAAAAAAAAAAACATTTTTCAGGACCAGACATCCACACACACTAGTTTGTCCTCAGCCTTTTACTGCTACAAAACACCACGCACAGATACACACCACTCCCGCAGACAGAGCTCAGCAATACTAGGTCAAGCCGTCCGTATGTCATTAAAAATGGATAACCGTTTGACTCACTGGGTCGTGTGTGTGTGTGTGTGTGGGCGTATGTGTCTATTGCTGTGAAGTGCTTTTTATTGGACTGGCACTGAGGAAATAAGAAAGTCCCTCATTCCCTGATCCATTTTGGGTGAGTCATATTGGCAGGTACGACCAGGAGATTAGACTAATGCGTCGGGGTGAGTGAAGGTGTGTGTGGTTGTGTGTATGTAAGGTGATGCTTTGTGTATGTGGGTGCGTGTGGATTACTCTAACCAGTGGTGACTTAAAGTTAGAGGAAGAGAACCTGAGGAAAGAAACAGAAAGAGGTTGAGCCCTTAAATGGAGTTTTCAATATGTGCCCAAGGGGGAAAAATACAGGAAATACAGGTGAGTTGCAAAGAAGATTACTCAGAAGAGGAGCAGCCATTAAAGGATATCAAACTCAAGCTATTTTGTAAGTGGGTAAGCGTTGTTAGACGTTACATTGTTCTTTACAGTGTCCAGCAAATGTTTTAATAATATGAATATCTTGTTAATTGTTGCTGTGCATGCAAAAAATCTGAAGACTGCAATAAAAAAAAAACCCTCTTACTGTATATTTCACGTCTAGTGAAAGAATGGCAGGTTATTTCTGTTATTTGAACCATTAAAGATCAATTTGTCCTTTGGCTTTTGTTTCAGTGTTAATCATGGTGGAAAGCAGTTGCTGCTGAGGTGGCTAACATGCTGCTTGTCATTTGCATAAATTAGTTGTATACTAAGCACTTCTACATGCACTCAAGGTCCAAATTAATACCCCCTGAGAGCTAAAATACATGCAAGTCTTCCATTTAGCAAGTGTATACTGGAAGGCTAACCAGCACACTGGAAGGTAAGCATTTACAGCCACATTTGTGTGCATTAAGATAACTGTGCAGAGTCTTGACGACTGTTCTCTGTTTTGGAATTTGACACATGTAAAGTTAATGTTTTTATTCCACTGTGACATGCTTGTCCTCTGCCTCTGATTGGCTCTGATACCAACCTTTTGTCATGCTGTAGCCATGTAATGGAAAGTAACCAATACAATGTACATGTGACACACAACAAGGCTATTTAGGTTTTGGCTGGTGAATAAATAAAAAAAACCCTCCCCTAATCTCCTTGGTTTGGGAGAAAAACAAGTTAAATTGGGGTGTTCTGGATTATAATGGAGAACAAAGAGTAGTTACAGTAAAGCAGAGTCATGGGGATACTTGCACTGGAGATCATTTCTATATATATATATAAATAACCTTTTTGTAAATCCCATTGACTACAGCCTATTTACCATTTTAAAATTGGATATGAGACATAAAAAATACATAAAAACACCATGAATCACATTTTGCAGGACAGGGGAACTGCATGTGCTGGTAAAGAGTTTTAGACTGGGGCGAGGGAACTATACGGGGGGGGGGGGCTTGGAGACTTTTTTGGTAGTCTAGTTTGGCTGCTTCTTGTGTTTGTGACGTTCCTAATGTGTTTTGCCAACAAAGAAGCTGCAGTCTCTGGAGTTTTATTTTTATAGTTAACTAAAGTATTTTTAGTTTGGTTTTATTTAACCACGAGTGCCTTGGATATTACATTTTATTGTGGTGGAAATTATGCACACACATACACACAAAAACATGAAGATATGAAGATAAATTTATACTGTATAACCACACAGTGCCCTCAGTGACCACTGACTTTCGACCCTGAGATAAACCACAGTTTATTTTCTTTGCTTATTCTTGAATTTAATGAACATCCTCTGGGAAGTTTGTGCAGCACTTTTGTTTCAGGCTACTTTTCCAGAGAGATCTGCGAGGAGGTCTGCTGCTCCGCGGACACTGACCCCTGATATCATCCAGGACTGGTTCAGTCAAAAATATATGGCGAGGATAAACAAGTAAGCATAAGAGAGGAAAAGCTGGAGAAAGGTTCAGCAGCCACCGCTAGAGTACACTCATCACATTACAGAGCATAGACCCTAGGCTTGAACCTTGGGGACCTTTCCACAAAAAAGAGACCTAATCTAAAAATCCCCGTCACGTACCTGCTGTAAGCTGAGAATACTGTGGATTTTGTTAGTATTCTACTCACATTGGCCCACCAAAACCCTTAGGATTAATTTGTTTTGGTGCCAACACTGCAAAGATGGCATGTTTTTTTCCAAAGCTACAGTGGTAATTTTCTTTTGTGTCTGGCACTAAACAAAGGGGATGTATCTGATTTTCCAAATTATTTCAGTGGACTGTGACAGAGCAATAAAAGAGCTGATGATTTTGTAACTGGCATCAAAATTATAATCAGACCTTTAATTAGACCTTCATGGTGTTTTAAAATGCGCACTGTTTATACTTCTTGACACATTAATTAATCGCTGCCCACACGGGACTCGAAAGGAAGATTGTGTTTGCCTTGCCCTCATTCCACTCCGTATTATCTTTTCTTCTTTCTAAAACATTAGCAATATCACAATAACAGGATAACAGGCAGAAAGAGAAAGCACAGTGAGAAATTAAATGAGCAATAACAGAGTAGCAAGACAGTGTGAAAACAAGAAGCCTGTGCAAACACAGTCTGGAACACACAGCGTCTGCAGGCGCCGCGGCAGGGTCACGCATCTCTCGGCTAAATTTAAATCAAACAGAGTTGTATTGGAGATGAAATCAGTGTCTAAATCAGGACAAGAAACCACAAACACTGCACTGAAAGGAACTGAGGTATTAAGAGATAGAATATTAAAAAAAAACATATACAGCCTACTTCTTGACTTATCTAGACCTATGCAAGCTTGTGTCTGTTTTCAGAGCAAAAGTAACCATTTATTATTATTATAATGATCTGAGAGGAAAATCAATCAAGTGGGTTATGTAACAATCGCTTATGACTTATATACAGGATTATGGGAAGCCTTATTTGCTCAGTATGAGAAAAATGTATTATCTTATATAATAGACTACAAAGATGAAACAGCTGACAACACAAAGCTGGTCAGTTTCTTTAATCTCCTTCACAACATAGAAAGTCCACCAGCTAACAACATTATTAGTATGATGGGCAAGTTGTGATCACAAATATACAAAAACAGTAAATAAAGAAATTAATAAAGTACAGGTTTGGCTGACTGAGCATCTTAGCAGATGTGGGAAAGTTAATAAAGATCTAAACTTTTTTTTCCCCTGATGTAATTCTAGTGTACTATGTACATTTAAATATAGTGATAACCATGCAATATGTGTATGAGTATACCATTTTTGCAGCTTAAAAGTTGGTACTATTATGGATCTAAAAAATACAATAGCAGTCAAGCTCAACTTTAGATTCTTACTGAAAAAACAGATTTTGTGGCATCCATCGAAGATGAAAATGTTTCCTCTTCCTAACCCCGGACTCCTTGCAATGCTACCTAACAACACAGTCCAACAGCAGTTTGTGAAATACAGTAGTCCTGACCTCTAATCTGCTGATCTGTGCTTCTGGACACAAATTTTATGACTTCACTGAATTTAACTCGCAGGCCACAGTCCACCTAGCCTAACCTTTTGTGACACACCTTAGAAATATTCAGTTTGTCCTGTGACCCCCGAGCATGTGAAATGTCAGGCAACGACAACAGATTTAGGTGGGAGGCACGCAGGCAGAAAGCCAGTGAGACGGGGAAACCAGGAAGGCAGACAAGCTTTGTCCAAGGCACTGACATTTTGGGGAAGAGAATGTGAAATATTGGCTGACATTTGTGCTAGGGAGAGGGTGCGTGCATGTGTGTGTGTATGTGTGTGTCTGCGGCGCTTGTGTCCTTGTGGGTGTGCACATGTGAAGACAGTTGTGCGAGATGCAAGCCTGGAAGCAAAGAGGAAGAAAGAGCAATGAGGGAGAAGATACAGCAGACTAGATTGGAGGCAAAAGCATCCTGTTCCTACATCTATGCTGTCCAAAAAATGTAGCGATCGTCCCAGTTTGCGCACATATTTTGGACAATTTAAGAGGTTACTTGTCATGTTCACGGTCCACTGACTTGTTTGGAAGCTCAAGCAATATTTGTAGGACTTTTGGCTCCACAGTAATGCAGAGTAGTTCAGTAATGTTTACAGCAGTGATTCTCAGCTTGTGACCTTTGGACGTAAAGGAGTATGTGATTTTTACTCTGTGGCTTTCCTGTAAAGTTCTCTTTCAGATGTTGTGTTAATAACACACTATATTAAGTTATATTAAGTACACACTCATTATTAGGTGCTTAGTAGCATGCATAATCATTCATGTAGATCATTATTGTCATATTCTTTATGACTATATTTTTGAGTTATCCTTAGGTCTCAGTGACACAGGCCTAGAGACCAGACAGTAACCCACAGGTTCCATCCACCCATCCATTCTCTTCCACTTATCCTGTTCAGGGTTGCGGGGGGGCTGGAGCCAATCCCAGCTGACACGTTGATAGGGAAAAATGTGTATTTCCCAACCGGTTGGTGAGTGGTTGCTGGAAGTTGCAAGGTGAAACTGGTTCCAAAGAGTTATAAGGTGCTGCAGCGAAAAATGCTTTGTGATTGCTTTGGTTGGTATCAGATCACCTGCAGTTTGCACACAAGATGCAGACTTGTGTGCAAACACTCTGAGCAGTGAAAACTGTGTGCAAAACTGGAAATGAAGACCATTCATTTTCTAAGTAAAGGGTGCACCTTTTGAAAGGTATTAGTTGCAGCTGTAAGGGAAGGTGAATGTTCTCCATTTACTGTTCCCAGTCTAAAACAAAGACTCATCATTAATTCACTAGTAGTTTGATACTTTTTAACCATATGGATTTTGTATGATCAGCACATTTTCACTCTAATTCCTCACAATTTGCAAAATGCAAAAATCTAGAAATTATGACAGTGTAGCATGGAGGATTCATTACCCCCATAGCATGATAAATGTGAGAAAACATTCTGACAAGAAAGAAAAAGATGGTCACCGTCACCTCAATAATGGGACACAGCATCGCGCTCACCTTCTTGTAGAAATTATGTATGGATGAAAGATGCCAAATTCTGGTAGGTGCCAAAAGAACAGCTCCAAAAATAGAGTTTTATGATGCATTTTGATGTGTAAGGGGATTAAAAAGCACTTATCCAAATTAAAGAGTGTTGCTTCATGTTCTGTGATGCATGACAATGCATATAACACACTGCTATGCAGTAAAGTGCTGCAGGGGTGCTGCAAGGCTTTCTGGGATATGTGAGAAAACCAGACAGGCTTTTTCTCGAATACCTGTTATCTGAAAGCCCTCAAGGTAATATTCTGATATAACCTATATTAATATGTGGAGAAAAAAAAGGGCAAGATCGGAGTAAAAGAGCAACAACACTGAGTGATCGTTCTTACAGGAAACTAGTGAAACTAAACAAGCTTTTGTGGTTAATTAAAAACTGTTGAAACCCTGCAGGCTGTGCTGGAACCAAAATGGGGACAGTTGAGCAGGACAGTCAAGGGCAATCCAGTGTAGTCCTCAAACCGAGACTGCTACACAACCTGACAGTGAAAAATAAACAGCACAGTGCAGCGTAGCGCTGCAGTGAGAAACAGCTAGTCTGCCATGTGCATTGGCAGTGTTTTGGGAATTTTTTTCTTCCTACCTACTGGCAGGTTTGCCTTTCTTTAGGAGATACTCTATGCCAGGAAGAACAACAAGAAAGTGTGTTTGTCTGACAGGAAAGGCAGGGATGGCAAGAGAGAGGAAAAAAAAGGGTGGAAGATATGGAAGAACAACAAAGAGGAAATCTTATGGGGAGGAGAGAAAAGCAAGGAAGAGAGATGCCAAGGTACCCTGCTGTTTTCTTTCTGACTGGAGGGGACCTGCATTTCCTCTCTATATGCTTCTTTTTTATCACACACACACACACACACACACACGCACACACTTTGAACAGTGGTTCCCTGGAAGCTACAGTAACCTAAATTATTGACTATAAACGTTGTTCGATGTGTTTTGTGTTCATGCAGGTGAGCCTCATCCAGGGTTCTGATAAGCAAAGGAGCCCTTATTGCAGTCTCGAGATACCTCAGGATGCTACTCGGAAGAAAAAAGGGTAGAAACTGAGATAAGGGGCCACACAGCATTTACATATGTTGCATTATCACCATATAGAGCTGATATGGTAGACTTGTTAGAAAGCAGTTACCTGTTGTATTATCCTGCAGACACAGCAACATTTCAAGTTACTGCATGTGGACACTGAATGCGTATACAGTACTGTGCAAAACCCTTGAGCTACCCCTCATGTCTTGAGCTACTGTTCCCCGGGCTTTCTGAAGGTCAAAGTTTATCCTAGGACACTTTTTCATTCATTTTCAGTCCAGACCTTGTACATGATCATTTTCAAAGGAAAGATTTTTGTTATTTTTTGTTTTCTAAGCTTGTTAAAGTAGCCTGTGAGTCATTTGTGCATTACAAAGGGAACACGGATGAACCAGTGCTGTGTCTACACATAACAGAGAATTTAGCAAAGAACCAATTTTAAATTTTATCTTTAGACACTTTGTGACTAGCAGCCTGTCGCAGAAACACAACATGGGTTCCAATTTCTTTGGCTGATATCAAAAATACCAGTGATAATACAGTTCAACAGACATAAAGTAGTATTTTTTTCACCAGCAAGAGCTATTAACTGGAAACTTTGCATACTTTGGCAGAGTGTGCAATTTGAAAGTGGAGGACAAAAGAAGAAGTGGCAGGCCTAAAAATGATTTACAGCAGACCAGTATCTGAAAGTCACATCCTTAAGAAACAGAAAAAAATCCAGCAAAGATCTGACACAGAGCTTGAGAGATGCATCTGGTTCAGTTGATCCATCTCCTGGTTACTGAAGCCTTATCAGAAATGGTCTCAGTGGGACGGTGGCTGTCAAGAAGCCATTCTTAAGGAAAGGAAACTGGGAGAAAAGGCTGAGGCATGCCACATTAAACAAGAACTGGACTGAAAATCAGTGGCAGAAGATCTTATGGAGTGATGAATCCAAATAAAAAATGTTTGGTTCAAATCCTCATCAGTATGCATTGAGGAGATCAGGAGAGAGGTACAACAGCGAATGTCTGCAGCCATCTGTAAAACATGGTGGAGGCTCTGTCATGGTTTGGGATCTTCTTAGAATTATGTATGAGGAAAAATACCATCAGATTTTGATCCACCATGTAATACCATCTGGAAAGTGTCTGACTGGCAACAGCTTCATTTTTCAGCATGACAATGATCCCAAACACACTGCCAGTGCAGTAAAAGCATACCTGGATTGTAAAACACACAATGGAAGACTATCAGTCACGGATTGACCTCCCCAGAGTCCGGACCTCAAGATTATTGAAACAAACATCCAAAAAAGAGCTTTGAATATTCTTCAGAAAGCCTGGAGCTACTTAAAGAAATAAAAAGAAAGCTGCCGTAGAGAGGTCAGGCTGTTTTGAACAATAAAAGGTGGTCATACCTAATACTGACTTCCAAGCTTATCAGAATTGTGCAAACTGTTTTTTTTTTTTTTTGCCTTATATTATTGTATTTCTATGTATGTTTGCAGATGTTTCAATAAATTGCTGCATCTATTTCCCATTTTCCTAGCAAAATATAAAGAAATGAGGGGTGGCTCAAGACTTTTGCACAGTACTGTACAGTCAGTCCAGTGTGACTCTAGTTTTAAAATCTGCCTAACAGGCCCTCTAAATACTTTGGCTGTGTCCTTTTGAGATTGTACTAGATAAGCTGATATTTAGAACACCGTTCTCTCCCATAAAATAAATAAATAGATAAATAAAACATAAAGGTTGTCTGTGCAATAACAAATAGATACATTTTAAAGTGAAGCAGCCTCTGGAAAATAGTTTTCTTACACATATTAGTTTGGCCTCTGCCCCCACTGCCTCGTAAAGGAGACTTTCTCAGTGCATCAAAAAGGGAAACTGTTATTTCAGAAACGCTTACATGGATTGTTTAAGACGATGGGAACAAACAACCGATAGGATCATTTTGTTTGTGCACTTGTTGGAATTCAAAGCTTTGCTGAAAGCAGCCGATGTTGATGCGAGGGTTAGCCGAACCGGCAAAGATAAGCAGTGAAACCAGAATGAGGAGTGAAAAGATCCTGAAGCTCATCATGGAGCTGAAAGGAATTGTAGAGTTTGATGGCTTTGACAGGGGTGACCTTTCAATAAATTATTAATGCACCGTATTGGTTAAAACCGGCATACGACAGTAACCCGTTCGCACAAGGAGTTTTCATGCTCACTTGCCATTTGAAGCAACCAAAAGTATCTTCGAGACACCGGAGCTATAAAAATTCAGACTGCAAATCCTGAATTTTCCCTTTCTCTCCATGATCCTGACCTTGTCCTCTCCTCCTGGTGCAACACTACAATTCAGTTTGTCCCTCCATCAACTGCCATCTTCCACAGAGGTCTCTGGCTGCCACAGCTTGCAGCCGAGTGGAACAATCATGAAGTCACACCTCAGGAACAGAACGGACCCCCCCCCCCCTCCCAGTCGGTGGTGTCCTTGAATTTTCACAAGGTTGAAGATTTGAATCTGGCTTTGTTTGATCCCTTGTTCTCATTCACGATAAACTCTTTTGTTACAGCAATTAAGTTGAACACAACAAATATGTAACGGAAAATTTATGTGTCCACGCCTTTAAAAAAATAAAATGATAGCAGCCTTTCTAAGAGGAAGGTGCTAATTGATGCTCAGAACCACAGACATCAACGGTCTGAGTCTTGCTTGTGCCTATGATTTCTCTGAAAGAAATGGGGGGGTAAAGCGTTCAAGGCAATTAAATGCCACAGAAGCTTGTCAGTTTTTAGATTTGGACTGAAAACACATCATTAAGTTTTCCTGAATTATTAGTGAGCGTTGGCATGATAGTTTTATTAGATGCTGTCTCTGTTTAAAAAGTTTTTCAGCCCCTGTGCTTTCATCGTCTTTGGGCTCTGATTAGCTGTCCGTCAGACTGTTTCCTTCTCTTCATGTCTTTCTGTCTCAGCTGCAGTAAAATTCTTATCTTCAGCCGCTTTTACCTGCAGATTTGAACCCCTATTCCTTTCTTTCCCCGCCTCGTCTTTTCAGCAGCCGTATCTGTCCAAACAACTCAGCCTCCCCCTTATTCTTGATTTGCCTCTCTTTTGTCATTGCGAATTTTGTTACGTTTCAATCACCTCTCTCCCCTCGCCTCTCTCCCCTCTCTTCTTTTATCGCCGGGGAGTATGTCTGCACATTAGTGTATATATATATGTGTGTGTGTATGTGTGCAGGGAGATGGGAGGGGGTGACAATGTGTTCAGCCTTTCAGCCAGTCTGAAGCCAATCAATGGGAGCTTATCAGGATGCGCTCTGCTCTTCGGCTGTCTGCAGCCGAATCCGGAGGCAGATAGGACTGAGCCGGGTCTGTCTGGGATGGACTCAACAGGGGGTGGAAGAGGAAAGGCTTAATAAGTGCGTGTATGTATGTGTGTGCCAGATGAGGCAGTGCATGCAAATACATGTGCTGCTGGATTCTAGAAGAAAGTGTTTGCCTCAGTCAGGCAGAACATGGCTTTGATGATTTATAGCCTGTTTAATCTAGACTCAGTAGACTCAGGTAGATGGAGTGTGCGTTATGACACAGTAAACACTGGTGTTGCTAAGCCTGACGAACTTGTTATTGTCCCACAGCGCACTTTCAATTCACTGCTCTGACGTGTGAAAAAAAAAAAATCAAAGCTTGCTAGGTTAAGCTGTGCTTAAATTTTGCCTTTTTGATTTGGAGGAGTAAGCAAATGGCTATTTGGAAGCATCAGTACTTTTCAGGTGACCTGACATCATCATGAGAATGCTCACCTGGAGGGGAAAACAGGGCTCTCCTCTGCTGCCTTCCAATTATTTTTACCTGGTTTGTTTGCCAAAATGGACATTCTTTTTAACCACACACAAAACCTACTCAGTTGGCTAACAACTATGCAGCACATCAATGCACCAATAGCTATGTGGCACTGGGGTACGATTTGGGGCTCGGCTGCAGGGGAGGGGTGGTGCAGCCAGTTCAGGGAGCGGTGTCAGGGAAGGATGGCCGGCGCAGCTGGCCGGCATGGGAGTAATTATATGTTGTCTCTTTTTATGCAGTAGCAGGCATGCGATGGAGGTGTGTGCGTGCGACCAGGGAGAGCTGGCTGGGTAACGTCTGCAGACAAAGTGACGCCTGTAAAAAGTCACAACTAAAGAGTGGAATTTGTACCTGCAGGCTGTGTCTGGGAACGTGTGTCGGGGACTGAGAAGCATAGTCTTGCTACAACCTACTTCTCCACAGCAAACAAGAAAATATTAAGATTAGATTTCTGTCATTAGATAAGCCGTTAGGTTAACCACTACTGTCCTATAAAGCTGACTACAGTGACCCTGAAACTAAGAATAGGAGGATGGAACAACTTTGGACAGCTAGGTGTGGTTGACACGAATATTTCCTTCTCTTTAAGTTCCCAAAATGTAAGTGGCATTAGTGGCCCATTTGGATTGAAAACGTGACTGGAATGTGAATTCTGCTGCTAGTGCAGAATGTGGATCACAAATGTCCAAAGCCTGGACTTTGTTTACAGAGGCGATCTAAATATTTTTGGCTTTAAATGAATGAAAAATTGACTGGCTTGGCCTGAGGCTAAAAGTTGCAAATGCATGTCCACAGAAAGGGGCATTAGTTATTGTGGGATGAATGAGCGTGTGTGTGTGTGTGTGTGTGTGTGTGTGCATGTGTGTACCTTTCTTCCACTTTGGCTTTGAGTCAACTAGCTAATTGTAAATCTAAGCCACACTGACGGTACAGGGCAAGGCTGGGTTTTTAGACACACATGAACACACACAGAACACTTTCATTCCCTGAATTTGTAACACACTAACCTCCTTCTCAATGCAAGAGCGGCTGTTTCTCTTGCGACTTCGCCATCACTATGGTAATCACCAAGGCAACAAGTTACCTTAGTGACTTTTTGTTGTTTTGATTGTCTCCCCCAGTTGCCACAGCTTCCTGCTGTTAATTTCCAAAGCAGACTGAGGCAGGCAGATTGCTTGAGTCAATTATAAACATTAGCAATAACAGACTGTTCCTCGTCTGCACTTTTGATTTACCATCCTAATATATTTTATTAAAAGTCAAAGTAATAACGTCAGAACAATAACCCTGAGATGGAAATCTGATTTTTGCAAGATTGGCTGCTTCCCCGGCACACTGGCGACCAGAGGAGACTAATTGGGGTTTCAATTAGAGCTCTGCTGCACCAAATGGCTCCTCCTCTCTTTCTAATTAAAACCTCCAACCGGGTAGTAATTGGATGAGACGAAATGGCAGAGGGGCGGAAGGAGGGGAAAGGAGGCAGATGAAAGGATGGATGAGTTGAATATAGGGGAAGGCAGGGAATGAAGGGAGGCAGCGGCAAAAATTGAGAGGGCCATGGATGGATGACGGGGAAGATAATAAAAAATGATATGAGGAATAGAGGTATAGGATAAAATGAGGAGTGAGAAGGAGGAAGAACTATTACAGGCAAACAGGCTGGCTGATGAAGGGAGAAAGAAGATGTAGGGGAGGTAGAGAGGAAGGGCGTGATAAAGGGATGGGTGCAATTTGCTTGGATGTCAAAGAAAGGGTGATGGGGGTAGAAGAGGACACAGAGGAGAAAGATCACTAGACTCTAATGATCACTCTGCAGGCTTCAGTGTGTATATGTGCATGTGTGTGTGTGTGTGTGTGTGTGTGTGTGTGTGCGCGTGCGCATGAGGGTGTTGGGCAGTTGCCATGGTGATAAGTGCCGCTCGTTAGAGACGGTCCATCAAGTAGTCAAGCAGCAGGTGTCCATCTGTGGCCGCCCCCCACGTACCAATATAAACCAGTCAATCTGTCACAGGCACGTTATTAGTGTTACCTGTGCCTGTCTGCTTTTAACAGACCAGTAACTGTAAAAGAAAAGAGGAAGAATTAAAAAAAAGAGAGAAGGACTGGTGAACACACACCTTCCAAGTCATCTGGGCTCTCATTACACAAAGCCCTTTCAGAGAAAAGGGGACACTGAGTGTGTGTGTGTGTGTGTTTGTGCCTTCGTGGATGCTAGTTTATAAAGTACAGCATTGCATTGCTTGTACTTTTTATATTGTAGGGATATGAATCTTCCAACCATTTTCAGCTGACATAGGTTCTGCACTGCTTTCAGCTTACCATGTATCAGTTATGCTTAGCAAACCGTCTCAGCTGTATGTGCATAACCAATGGCTTAATCAGCTTAATAGTTAGGGAAACACATTCCAACCATTTTTCCACTACTTCAGCTACTGCTCTAATTAAAAGCTATAGCCACTACGGTTTAACTGTTTATTTATTAATTTATCTAAATTTTGTTTGCACATTCATACTGTTGGCTAAAAATTTCAACTGCATATCCATTTTTTTTGTTTAGATTTAATTTTTAATGAGGTCAGTCCCTGTATTTTAGAAGGGGTGTACCCTGCCTCTTGGCAGGGTACACATTTACCTCTTGGTAAATGGAACTTTTCTACTCTGAGCACTCAAAGCACTTTTTTCTTCGCTCTCACTGGCAGTCGCTTCAGTCCATTGGCTGGAAGTTGAGAAAAGTTCATCTCGGGTCCTGGCCGCTTCCTGTTCCCAGCATTTTTTTTTTGCCCGTAGTTGCTTGAAATTGCAGAATGTCATTCACTTTCTATGGTCAGTGGTCGCCATGTCACTGTGAATTGCCTCCAGTGTGTATGCACCTTCAGTTTTGTTGTATTTTGTGAGTTCTAGCAACTGTTCAGTATTTATAGAGTTTTGGGGGTTTAATATTCTCAATATTAATATTCAGAGGGTCAAAAAATACATACAAAAATACAAAACTGAATGCAGAGAGACTCACAAACAAGCAGCAACTGAAGTTGGCTGCTAAAGGCCTATTGGAGCGACTCAAGGGAAGAGCAACTCATCCTGTGTCCACTTGTGCCGTACCTTGTTCCAGTAGCACACTTATTGTCAGTCCATCCTGGTTCCTCAACACCTGACGCAGACTTGTTAATCTGGGTGACATCCCATATATCTCTTGCTCATAGTCCATGGTAGGCTTGGGTAGCATCCACTGTGGTGGTGTACAGAGGCAAAACTACTAAAATTGCCTCTTTGTTCCAATATTTCTGGAGGGCACTGTATAACGCTTCCCCATCAGTTCCCTAATACCTCATCTTTCTGTGTTTATAAAGTCATCCTCCAGTGCTCATTTTCATTTCAGTCTTTTGGTTTCACATTTTGCATTTGAGCCCTTGCTTCACCACTAACTGTGTAAAAGGCAAATGTTTAGTGGAATTATCCTGTTTGATTGTTATGTTCCCTTGTCAAGATTGTATTTTTTTGTTTGTTTGTTTTAATGCTCATTTTGACAAATTTAGAAACTCCTGTGATAGTTCAAACTGCCTGCAGTCCAAATCTGAAGTCGTGTTGAGTGTACTGCCAGCTTTGGTCTGGCTTGCAGTCCATGAAACAAACACTCCAGAAATTACACAATATGCAACTGTTTGCCAAGAGCAGAATATTTGCCAATGCTGAGAACATAGCAAATATAATTCACGTTGGAGGACTCTGCCATATTAAAACTTAAAAAACTGCAACATTAAACCTACCTTTATGATTTCAGATTTCTGTCTTTAACAGCAGTGAAAGTTTTGTGATTTTGCATGCAGCCCACATTGCCCAGCTTGATTTGAAACAAAGACAAAAAAAGAAAAGCACTGACACAAAAATACCCGTTTCTTTTTACAACCATGTCCTATTATCTTGGCAGTTCCTGAGTTGGTGAACTAGTTATTTGCTCTGAACTGCCCCCTTTCAATCAAGATCAGAACGGCCTTGTTGTTTGATGCAGCTCAGTAGCATAACAAACAAGAAATACCAAACATGTTATTTTGTAGTGAGTTGTCAAATCTATTAAAGTGAGAGTTTTTGAACTACTATCACTGCCTTTGCCTTCATGTAGCCCTACCCCAGGATATCTCATTCTCAAAAAAGAGCTCAAACAACACTGAATATTTGGGGAAAATTGTTAAGCAGTAAATGCAGTAAACGCAGTCCATCTGTCTGTGTTAATGTTAATGGAAGTGCAATCAAAGATACTCCAAATATTACATTTTACTGTACGTACTAGATTCATGAATCCTGCGTGCAAATGTAACACAGTAGAGAAAGGTATTATATATTCTAGATGAATGGGCCAATAGGTTCGGCTATGGGAGCACAATGAGGTGTTTAAGTGACACACAAAGGCAGCTGGATAATTTTAAAGGACAACCAACTTTAGTGACATAAACCATAAAATTGACGAACAGTTATACAAGGCTCACAATTATGAAAATGAAATTACACACAATAAAATACATAAAATAATAATACTACTTGGCCAAGTGCTAATTCTCAATATCAAATCTGTTGGGTGCACCCTGGTAATCTGAATTCCAAATTGTAATGGACAACAGAACAACAGATTAATCAATTTCAGTTCCAATTCAGGTTCAACTCAACACCATTCACATGAGGAGGATTTCCTACACAGCAGGTTGTTATAATGTCTGAAATAAACTTGTCCAAAGGGTAATGTCCAAAATTCCAGGATGAAACAATAAGCAAAAAATGTCAGTCAGTGGTCTCGCGCATAACCAACTGTGTGTGAAGGTATGAGTGATACAGGCCTACCACACCGCAGGGTGCAGCAAGACTCCAAATGGAAAAGAAGGGATCCAGTTCTTTCTCTAAGTTCAGGTGGGAAGGCTCGCCATCACAGTCACAGGAGGAATCCACCTCAGGAACAATCCAGCATGGGAAAAAAACCTGACCGATCTCAATGCGACACGTTTGGGACAACAATATGGTGGCTCTCAGTCCGGACACGTGGGGCACTTCAGTTCACGACTTCCAGCTTAGAAGTCAGATGGCAAACAGCAATTGCAATTGCAAAAGAGCTCGTCTCAAGTTCGTATCCAGTACTATAATCGTCTTAACACACAGACTCTCACGCTGCACAGCTTAGCAGTCTCCTCCTCATGGCGGATCTTCACGCTCACACAAACAATGCTACCGACACGGGGAAGGAGGGCGGGACCTACAGCGGCGGTCTGCATTCTGATTGGTTGATACACACCAGAACTAAACTTTTTTATTGGCCAGGTAGACTACCTAGCTTCCCTAACCCCTGCTTCTTAAAGAGGCATCCCCATTTTATGTGGGTTACACCCTCCCCTCTGAAGGGTATGCCCGTCCCTGGGCATCTGCAATGTGACACTGAGTCACACGGCTTACACATGCCTGACGGAATCATGAGATGCATTCTCAAAACCATTCAGGGAGCTAGTCAGTGCTTCACTAAGACCCTGGAAAAGAGAATTCACCACCATTATCAGAGGATTGCCTAGTTTCACATAATCCAATCTCTTAGGCTTTGTGTGCACTCTTTGAGAGCGACGAAGGGATGTTTCAGCATCCTGAAGTCCATCAGTCTGAAACTTTAAGGGTTCAGGCTGGACAGTAACAGGTGCATTAGCATCACAACACCCATCATCAGGTACTGCATCTGAACTCATCTCATTATCTGGAGGAATTTCCTCAGATTGCTGCAAATCCAAACACTGGGGGGATCTGTCAACTGAGTTCAGTTCAGGTAAGACGTTTGCTTCAGATAATCTGTCTTGTTCAGGTAGGTTGTCATGTTCAGGTAGGTTGTCATGTTCAGGTAGGTTGTCATTTTCAGGTAAGTTGACATTTGATGCACCTTGAATGTCTCCAGTATTCCCATTTCCTACAACGGACTGAGTTGCTGGAGCATCGGGTGAAAGGGAAACTACAGACTCCTCTGTTTCTGCTGACTGCCGGACTGCACAAGCAGGCTCACTCGACTTGTGAGTTTCAGGCACTATGACAAATGCATCAGGTGTAATACGAGGGAAAAACGTCCAATCAGGAACATCATCCGAGTCTGAGATGATCTCCTCTTCACTCTCAACAACTGGACATTGTCTCGTTCTGGGTCTCTTGTTTGTACGAGATTTAACTGTCTCAGGTTCTGCAGCTGCTGACAGGAATCCACATGGCAGAAGCAGGTCTCTGTGCAGAGTCCGCACTGGTCCATCTTTACTTTCCGGTTTAACTGTGTAAACTGGCATGTCTCCAGCTCGCTTGAGGACAATATAAACATCCTCCTCCCACTTGTCTGCCAACTTATGTTTTCCACGCAGCTTCACATTTCGTACAAGAACTCTGTCTCCTTTCTGCAAGATTGATTCAATCACTCGCCGATCAAATCTGGCTTTGTTGCAACTTGCATTCTTTCCTGCATTACTAGTAGCAATACGATAACTTTCTTCCAACCGAGATTTTAAATTGCCAACATACTGGGAATGAGTCTGCTTGCTAGCATTGGTGGGCAATCTGAAGATCAAGTCAATGGGTAGTCTGGGTTGTCTCCCGAACATTAATTCGTAGGGGGAGAATCCAGTTACATCACTCTTTGTACAGTTATAAGCATGTACCAGAGGTTTGACAAAATCTTTCCAGCGGAGTTTGTCTGACTTATCAAGTGTTCCAAGCATTTGAAGAAGAGTGCGGTTAAATCTTTCAACCGGGTTTCCCCTGGGGTGGTAAGGAGTTGTGCGCACTTTCCTCATGCCAACAAGTTCACAAAGTTCCTTTATGGTCCTCGATTCAAAATCAGCACCCTGATCGCTAAGAAGCTTTTCAGGAAGACCATAATGGACAATGAAGTTTTCCCAGAGGCACTTCGCTACGGTCTGTGCTCGCTGGTTTGGAGTTGGTATAGCCACTGCATATTTTGTGAAATGATCAGTTATTACTAGAACGTCTTTCGTATTTGAGCGATCTGGCTCTATTGACAAAAAGTCAATGCACACCAGTTCAAGCGGTCGGCAGGTTTTAATGTTCATGAGTGGAGCAGCTTTTTCTGGATGTGTTTTTCGGCGAATACATCTCTCACAGGCTTTAACCATTTTTTCAATGGTCATGCGCATTTTCGGCCAGTAAAATCTGGCTCTTGCCAAATCTACTGTTCGTTCGACTCCAAGATGGCCCATATCATGATGAAGACTCCTAAGTGCTGTAGCTCTTAGCTCCTCAGGAAGCACAAGCTGATATGAGATGTTTGGACCATCTTGTCGCTTACGATAGAGCACTCCATTCTGCATCTCCAACCGAGCCAACTCTCTGAGTAACAAGGGTAGTTCTGGTAACTCCAACCTGAGGCTGGGACATGGAGTTTCACCGGTCTCCAAGAGTACAATGACTGCATTGATAGTAGGATCTGATGTTTGTTTTTGCCTCAACTCTTCTTCTGAAAATGAATGGACAAGAGGGGACCCATCCACTTGCTCCTGCTGGAAGCAGTCGGGGATGGCTGTGGACTGGTGAGTGAGGGATTCAACTAATGTCAACCCAGGATTGGTGGCTTGAACATCAGCTACAGGTGAAGTGACCATATGACGTTCACAAATAGCCTCAACCACCTCCTGGGGAACAGTTTCTGGACTGTTAGGATTGCTCAGATGGTACAGTGTGAACTGCCGGATTCTCTCACTTTCTTTCTTGGATGCATAATCATCCTTTGGTGGGTCGTTAGGTCGGCGAGAAAGTGCATCAGCATCTAGGTTTTGCTTTCCCGCTCTGTACTGAAGACTGAATGAGTAGGTAGAAAGACTGGACAACCACCTGTACCCTGTCGCATCAAGCTTTGCAGACGTTAAAATATATGTAAGTGGGTTGCTGTCAGTCACCACTGTGAAATCTGTACCGTATAGGTAACCAGAGAATTTTTCTGTGACTGCCCATTTAAGGGCCAAGAATTCAAGCTTATGAGCCGGGTACTTCCTCTCGCTCTTGGAAAGTCCTCGACTTGCAAAAGCTATGACTCGAGATTGACCATCTTGAACCTGATACAATGCAGCCCCAAGGCCAACAGTGCTGGCATCTGTATGCAGGACATATGGAAGTTGGGGGTCTGCAAATCCCAAGACTGGAGCTGATGTTAGCTTCCTTATTATGTCATCAAAAGCTTTCTGACATTGGGATGTCCACCGCTGACCAAAGGACTCCTTTGGGTTGCGATATTCTGAGCTTGGATTTACCTTCTGTCTCTTGTTCAGCTTTCTGAGTGGTGGATAACCGGAAGTTAGTTCATTAAGTGGTTTTACAATAGCAGAGTACCCCTGAATGAACCGTCGGTAATATCCAGCAAATCCCAAAAAGGATTGAAGCTCTTTAAGGTTTGTGGGGATCGGCCAGGTCTTTAAGGCCTCAACTTTCTCGGGGTCGGTTTCAACACCTCTCTCAGAGACAATGTGACCAAGGTATTTTACTGACGGTTGAAAGAATTTGCACTTCTCCGGTGCCAGTTTCAAACCGTATGTCATCAGTCGTTCAAGGACACGCTGCAAGCGCTGTTCATGCTCTTCCAAGGATGATGAGAAAATGATGAGGTCATCAATGAACACTAAAACTTCTTTTAGATTCATATCGCCAACACACTTTTCCATCAGTCTTTGGAAGGTTGAAGGTGCGTTTGTTACTCCTTGGGGCATCCTGTTGAATTCCCAGAATCCAACTGGACACACAAATGCAGTCTTATGCTTGTCTGTTTCTTCCATTTCAACCTGGTAGTAACCAGACTTGAGGTCTAGGACGGAGAACCACTTAGAACCAGCAAGTGCAGTGAAAGCATCTTCCAATTTTGGAAGAGCGTAGGCGTCCTTAATGGTCTGCATATTCAGCTTTCTGTAATCCACACACAGACGAACAGAGCCATTCTTTTTGCGAACCACAACGATCGGGGAAGCAAATGGGGACTCAGATTCCCGTATGACTCCAGAATCTAGGAGCTCCTGTAGATGCTGTCTCACAGCATCCACATCGTTGGGGTGTATCGGACGGGCCCTTTGCTTAAAAGGCGTCTCATCACTGAGCTTGATTCTGTGTTTAACTTTATCAGTATGGCCAAAGTCCAGGTCATTCTGAGAGAAGACGTTTGGCATACTGTTTAGCATGTTTGTTATTCGCTCTTTCCATTCAGTGGAGAGAGGTGAATCTCCAAAATCAAAGCTTAGCTCTTGGGAAGACTTTGCTGAAGACTGAGAACAGTCTGGTTCTCTGACAGTATGTTCTTTGTGTAGCACTTGCACTATAGCACTAACATCTGCCACAATAGTTTTAGGGGGAATGACAATGTCATGGTTGGTGTCATTTCTTAGTACGACAGGAACATGACATGAACGTTTGCTTGGTAAAGTTACTGCAATCGCTGAAACCAGTAAGCCATTTGGTAGAGAAGAAGCTGATGGTTGCTCAAGAATGACGTCTCTTTGAATGTTCAGACGATCCACATGAACAAAGGCTTCAACAACAGCGGTCTGTCTTGCAGGGACAACTTTAGGCAGATTGCCTATTAGTTTTGCACAACCAAGGCTGCTGCGGTTAGACTCTCTTTGTCGTAGCTCAAGTATTTTGAGAACAGCCTGATAGCCACTCATCAAAGGCTGAAAGGGTGAAAGTTTCTGATAGTCCGTATAAAGAATGTCAAGTGTGTTTGTGCCTATAAGCACCTGTTCATGGGCTGCAGAGCGGAGGTGAGGGATGACCAAGGCCAGCGTGTTTATTTCAATATCAGAGCCAACAAACTCTTTAGGAAAGGTGATGGTAAGCTCGACATATCCTAAATAGGGAACAAACTGGCCATTAGCACTCTCCACTTCAAGCAAGTCATTCAAAGAGTGGATGGTCAGATCAGAAAGCTGCTCTTCATAAAAGGACTGGGGCACAGTTGTGACCTGTGAACCGGTGTCTAGAAGACAGTTTATGTCTTTCCCTGCAATGGATACTTGGGCTGTGGTTTTAGTTCCCACAAGGCCATGTGGTAATTTTGACCCTTCTACCCCAACACTCTTGACAACAGGTTTCATGGTTTTGGGACTGGCATTTTGTAACTTCGCTCCCATATGTCCCTCTATGGGAGCAGATGTTGGTTTAAATGTGTCTCACTTTGAGAAACATTAGAAGCTTCCCAAGCAGCCTGCCTTTCTTTCAGCTGTTTTTTCTTAGCTGCTACAAGGGAAGGATTTGGTGCTTTATCACAGACTGAAACAACATGGCCATCCTCTCCACACTGGAAACAGTACCAGGGACGTGGTCTGCCATCTGCTTTGAACGTGGAGGGATGCTGACGGGCTGGTTTTGGTTTCACAACGTGGGCTTCATGTGTGACACATAGAGGAACAGACCTTGCTTTTTGCTGCTTAGGTCGTTTTGGGTTTTGGCCCTCTGACACAATGCTCTTCACCTGAATGCTGAGATCAGCAATTTGTTGCTTGAGCATCTCAAGATCAGTCTTATTTATCAAATCATTAGTGTCATGTGCGAGATGCACTTGTGACATGACACGCTGCTTACTGGAGTTATGGCCAGACTTTGCATGGCCAAAATGCTGCCGCATGCGAGTCATTTTTGCAGCCTGTTTATCCTCTTCTGTCCTAAGAAGGAGCAACAACTCTGCAAAGGCAGGTGGTTTCTCTTTCCTTTGTTCTAACTGAAGATCAACTATTAAAGCATTTTCCCAACAGCCTCTACAGAACTGCTTCAAAAGCTGTTGGTCAAACTCATGGGTGGACACACCACCTCGTCTCATTGCTTTGCTTAAAGCAGTGTGCAGTCTCTGCAGAAAGACAGAAGGTAACTCTCCATCATTCTGGAATGTGCTCATGAACCTAGCATAAAGCTCGTCGCCATCTTCAACTGTCCCGTAAGCGGAGTCAAGCAACTTAAGGTAAGTTGAGGGACTTGACTGTGGGCTCAAATGCTTGATCATTTCAGAAGCAGGAGGAAGAAGACTGTCCAATATACGATGTGTGCAATGCAAGTCTGACACAGATGGATCTCTGATAAGAATTTCAACACTTGCACGCCATGTATCGTAATCTGCTTCGTGGCTTGGACGTGGACTCTTGCCTGAAAAAGCTCTGAGTCTACCGGGTGAAGCAAACTGGGGTGAGTTATCCTTGCTGCGCACCACATGCTCAACCACCACCCGCTGAACTGCAGGTGGGTTGACATCGATTAGGGGCGTAGTAGTGGATTCAGAGGAGACTGAAAGAGTCTGTGGGGGGTTGAGATCAATCAGGTTTTCACTGAAAATGGTAGGGGTGAGAGACTTACTTGGATCAGTTGCTGGTGTCAAAATCGTGGATTCGGTAAGCGTCACTGGTTGAGGGTTCTCAGAAGATGTGACATCTCTTTGGCTGGTTGAGTCTTTTTGTGGGGTTGGACTCTGTGAAGCTGAGGATTCTGAATCAGTCTGACGTGGTTGGGCAAAAGCACTTTCTGCAGATGCAACCAGACTTTTAAGTTCCTCCTTCAACATTTCCCCTAATGAATTTCCACTCAGCCTGGCAATTTCAGAGAGCTGTTCCATGTACATCTTAGTAGCTTTGCTTCTGGCATCTACGGTGTAGACACTTCCTAAAGCCTTCAACTCATACACAATGCCTGCTTGAGTTGTGCTTGGAAGCTGAAGAGGCAGAAACGGTTCTAGTGTCTGCATGCCAGTTTCATGTGCAAACTCAATAATCATGTTTTTATGGTAATCCGATTTAGGATCATCTAAGCAAATGTAACGGTTAATGGAACCATACTTCTGGAGAAAGGTGGACACTTCCTCATCTGCCTCAGACCCTGTTAAACCACTAACAACCACAGAGAGGGGAATTTTGATGGACTCCCTGAGCACTACATCCATTTTTCCCCTTTTTTTTTTTGAAAGAGTACTTGGCACGTCCTAACAATATGTGTAAGAGGTCTGACACTTAAACACACACACTCATGCTCCTGGCTGGCTCGCCACAGCTTCTCTGTAACACAGTAGAGAAAGGTATTATATATTCTAGATGAATGGGCCAATAGGTTCGGCTATGGGAGCACAATGAGGTGTTTAAGTGACACACAAAGGCAGCTGGATAATTTTAAAGGACAACCAACTTTAGTGACATAAACCATAAAATTGACGAACAGTTATACAAGGCTCACAATTATGAAAATGAAATTACACACAATAAAATACATAAAATAATAATACTACTTGGCCAAGTGCTAATTCTCAATATCAAATCTGTTGGGTGCACCCTGGTAATCTGAATTCCAAATTGTAATGGACAACAGAACAACAGATTAATCAATTTCAGTTCCAATTCAGGTTCAACTCAACACCATTCACATGAGGAGGATTTCCTACACAGCAGGTTGTTATAATGTCTGAAATAAACTTGTCCAAAGGGTAATGTCCAAAATTCCAGGATGAAACAATAAGCAAAAAATGTCAGTCAGTGGTCTCGCGCATAACCAACTGTGTGTGAAGGTATGAGTGATACAGGCCTACCACACCGCAGGGTGCAGCAAGACTCCAAATGGAAAAGAAGGGATCCAGTTCTTTCTCTAAGTTCAGGTGGGAAGGCTCGCCATCACAGTCACAGGAGGAATCCACCTCAGGAACAATCCAGCATGGGAAAAAAACCTGACCGATCTCAATGCGACACGTTTGGGACAACAATATGGTGGCTCTCAGTCCGGACACGTGGGGCACTTCAGTTCACGACTTCCAGCTTAGAAGTCAGATGGCAAACAGCAATTGCAATTGCAAAAGAGCTCGTCTCAAGTTCGTATCCAGTACTATAATCGTCTTAACACACAGACTCTCACGCTGCACAGCTTAGCAGTCTCCTCCTCATGGCGGATCTTCACGCTCACACAAACAATGCTACCGACACGGGGAAGGAGGGCGGGACCTACAGCGGCGGTCTGCATTCTGATTGGTTGATACACACCAGAACTAAACTTTTTTATTGGCCAGGTAGACTACCTAGCTTCCCTAACCCCTGCTTCTTAAAGAGGCATCCCCATTTTATGTGGGTTACACAAAGCACTCCTTAAATTCCTGCACAAAGCACCAAAGAAACTAACGAGCTCTATCTTTGGTACATACAACATATTTGGTCCAGTAAACAGCAGCTGCTATTCCTATCACGTTTCACAAGAAAGTACCCAAATCCCTTTTCCAATCAGGGGACAGTGAACAGAGGAAAGCAGCTTCTCTGCTGTTTTAGTAGTTCTTAAGTACAAAGCTGAAGCATGACTTTTCAAGAGTTTTTTAACAATTGAATATATGTTTCCTGTGAAATTATAATAACATGAATAGCAGAATGCTATTCATGTGTGTGTGTTTTTTTGGGGTGGGTGGGGGGGGTGGGTGATAAAGCATCTCCATATGTGAACAATGAGTTCATTTTTCAGTCTGCAGCACAATATGATTCCAACTGCTTGAGCATCATTTCAAGCCATATATTCCAGTTACAATGCTCCAAATTGAATGACTAAGCTGGTGTGCCTTCAACAATAAATGCAGTACTTTGTCATGGTGTGTAGATTTTTATTAAGGATCAAAGGGTAAGATGACTGTGGAAAGTAATTACCTTTCAGATATGTGTGTATTAACAGCATGTGTGTTGGTTTTCCGCATCGCAATCTCAGTATTCTTCCATGCATGAATGTCTGCTTTAGTTGTTCGTGCCTGTGAGCATCCCTGCTTGTTGGAGGCACAGCGGATGCTGCAGAAAGGTACCAAACATCAGCACGTCATATAACAGCCGGACAGAAGCCGACATCGGTACTGATTACAGGACGCTGAAATTTGCTAAGTCAGCGATGATAGAGGTGTCTGTACATGTGAAGGTAGTAAAATTGAACCTTTGTGTGAGCAAGTGTTTTTCCTCTGAGTATTTTAGATTCAGTGCTACCCAGAGATGCTGCAGTGTGGATAGTGTCTGTGTTTGGTATGCTGACAATTTTAATACAGCATCTCGACTACCCATTGCATGGAAGCCTCAATGTTCTTTATCTTCAAGTATGGTTAATACATACACTGATTCCCCCAGAGAAGTCCCTCTAACCGTGAATCAAACAAGGAGTCTTTCAGCATTGGAAGGCAGCTTATTATGACTGTGACTAAAGATAATGACTTAACTTTTGTAACCACGCCGGCATCTTTTGCTTTAGGACATATTTTTTTTTGAGCAGTAATTTTGGTCTTTTAACCAATTTACATCTTTTGCTGACTGCGTGCTGTATTTCACTGTGGACATTGTTAGGTTGAGATGGCTCATTAAAACTTGATCAGAAGTTATGAAGCAGAGAGTGCAACTTTTCTGTCCTGTCAGCTGGCATTGTTCTACCAACAGATAACCGCTAATGACTCCATCTCAGCTCTCACCTCGGTGGGTGGAGGCAGTGGTGATTCAGTACAGTTTAATGCGGCATTCAGTTCACTTAGCGCTGTTCGCCCGCAATTACGCTAACTGCTAATTAGCAAGCTGTCCCGTCCTGTACGCAGGAGGACAGATGATGAACAAAGGAAGAGAAAGAGCTTATTTTCATTTTCAGCATGAAGAGAAACCAATTCATTTATGTAGGTCTGGAGAGCACTGAATTACAGTTGACCTTGTTCACCAACAGGAATGAATATTTAGCCTACCATTACTAGTGGAAATATGTGGATGGATATTAACTTAACAGTGCTCATAACATTTGCCTTTTTCTTTATTTCCTTGATGAATAAATGATGATTTCATTTATTAAGGGGAAAAAAGCCGTTCAATCCTACCTGATCCAACGTGAAAAAGTAATTGCCCCCAAAACCTAATAACTGGTTGTGTCATTTTTGGCAGCAAGAACTGCCAATGGTAACAAGCGTTGGTGACAACTGGCAGTGAGTCTTTCACATTGCTGTGAATTTTGACCCACTCTTCTTTGCAGAATTGTTTGGATTCAGCAACATTTGGAGAGTTTTTGAGCACGAACAGCCTGTTTAAGATCATACCAAAGCATCAGTCAGATTTATGTAAGTCCAGAATTTCACTGGGCCTCTCCAAAACCTTCTTTTTGCTTTTCTTGAGACATTCAGAGGTGGACTTGCTGGTGTGTTTCAAATCACTGTCCTGCTGCATAACCCAAGTGTGCCTGAACTTCAGCAAAGCAGCCCTAGACCATCACATTACCACCACCGTGTTTAACTGCTGGCATGATGTTCTTTTTTTATGAAATGCTGTGTTAGTTTTATGATAGATGTAACAGGACTCAAATGTTCCAAAAAGTTCAACTTTTGTCTCATCAGCCCACAGAATATTTTCTCAAAAGTCTTGATGATTTTTGACAAATGTGAGACGAGCTTTTGTGTTCTTTTTTGGTCAGCAATGGTTTTTGCCTTGGCGCTCTTCCTTGGATGCCTTTTTTTGCCCAGTCTCTTATTGTCGAAGGATGGCTGGCTACTCCTGGGAAGGTTCACTGCTGTTTCAAATTTTCAAATGAGAGATGTGATTTTGTTTGTGACTTTGATTTTCATCTGTTATTGTTTTTTTCAGATTGTGGCATGATGTGTTGCTTTTTGAGATCTTTTAGCCTGCTTCACTTTGTCAGACAGGATCTGTTGAAGTGATTTCCTGATTCAACAGGTGGTTAATCTCAGTTAATTTATAAATTAAATACAATACGGTTATTTTTGCCTAATATTAAAATTTGTTTGATGATCTGAAACATATAAGTCTGACAAATACACAAAAAAACAAACAAAAAAAAAACCAGCACTGTAAATATAGTTCACAGGAATAGTGTGCATTATGTACATTGATTAGCAAGTTAGCTTAGTACCTAAGACCTGTGGGGGGCCAATCAAAGCCCATTAGGCCACCAGAGTGGTATAATGGCACAAACTCCGGCTTTAGATGAGTACTGGGCCAGTTCATTAAACTTTGGGGAGAGGAGGAGGAGTATAGCCAAAAGGTTAGGGACCAAACTTTGAAATAGCTAATTGTGCCAACAGGATGCATTCTCTGCAATTACTTAAAGGGCATTCAATCCTTTTACTAGTTAGATTAAGAGGTTACCAGCCTGTATGTAACTAGATTATCAAACAGTGGCAGCTGGCGTGCTGTCAATTCACCAGGTGGAGTCATGCTGCCAAAAGGCAGTTTCACAGCACTGTGAGTCATAGCACGGGTGTAATTCATGACATCAGTGACCATGAAACTGGATAAACAAATCAAATACTTGAGTTTTCAGACTTTTCAACTCTTCTAAAAATGATCTCCCCAGACCACCAGATAAACATTTATCACTTCAGGGTTTCTGAATACCACTCGACTGTCACTTACTTCTAAGAGGATTTCCAGAATCTTCCCTTTTTGTCTTGTGAGACTTAATGTGCAACCTGGATAGTCTCTGACATAAAACCTGGGGATATTGGGGGAGTTCTGCCTCTGATCTGTTAATCTCGAATAGGAGAGCCTAATTGGCGCTAAACCCAGACAAAGCTCTAATAGTGCCTGCCCCTCTGAACTAAATAAGGATAATGTGCCAAAGGAATGAACATTTCAAGGTAATTTATTTTAGTCCTGCTTGAACAAATGTTCCCCTGCTCAACAGCAGTTTGTCGACCAGCGTAAAATGATTCCATCAGCACCTCCAAGCTCAAATCGCTCCCTCTGGCCTGGAATTGGCTTTAATTTGAAAAAAGTTTGAGGATCTTTGTTCATGACTGAGGGTACACTGCAGCATGAGACTGACAGAAATGAGCGCTGAGGTGAGCTTTGTGCTGGACCACTGTGGTGATGTGAGAACTGAGCTGGAAGGAAAAGCTGTTAATTCAGTCAAATCTAAATTCTAACTTTCTTAACTCAGGCCATGAGCTTGGATAATGACCAAATGACTGATGATGTAAATACAAGAGGCTAAAATGAGTTTCCTCCACAGAGGAACATGCAGCCATAGAGACTGGATAAAGAGTTTAGAGCACACTGGTAGATGCTCCTGTAGACTGGGAACTGACTTAGGAGAAAATACATTTGCTAAGCCACCTGACTCTGAAGTGACAGGAAATAAGTGTGGGTCATTGTTATGTATTATTTAATACTACATATACAGTATATTTTATGTATTATTTAATGATCATAAAGAAGTAGTCACTGTTTTAAATAATGAAAATATTACCAAGAGCACAGCTTTCTTTAGTCTGCAGTTTTTATCACCTGTGAGCAGCTCGATGCATAACTAACACCACATTTGCATTCACAATTTTATCTTCACTTTCTACAACTGGAACATTTTTGTGAGCAGCGCAGAGGAAACATTTCCTAGAAGAACACAATATTCTAAATTGTTTTGTTTTGCACAAAACAATCGAGTCATGATTGGTTCTGCTTTTTTTTTTGTTGTAATTTTGGAGTTACTTTTTTCTCAAATGATGATATGAGATAATTTACCTCGATTTGTTTTGTAGTATCAGTCACCTGGAAGAACTAAATATCTCGTTATTGGTTCTTTGTGTACCACATGGTGAGCTTAGACGTGAACTTTGCAAGACCAATAAAGCTGTCCTGTGAAATCAGGCAACAAGGTGTTAGCAGCATTAGCAGAAGATCATGTAAGACCTGTAGCCACCATGGATCAGATTTATTCAAGCTCATTCCTGAAAACCTCTTGGAGCACAGCCAACTAAAAACAACAAGCCTTGTGGTTTTGGAGATCCTCTGACCAATTCGAGTGCTGTGCTGCTGCTGAGGCTTTACACTCATCCATTTCTCCTGCATTTAATGAGAAAACCAACTCTTCAACCATGTTTCGTTCTTATCTATAAGCAGTTATCAAGTTTAGGCACAATGTTGTATGTGCACTGGCTCAAAATAATTACTCAAACTACAAGCTTGATAGAAGCTTGCTTGCACTACACTATCTTTGGCTAAACAAGTTGATGCCACTTAGCTGAAATTATCCTTTATTCTCACTAGATGTTAACTTTTCTTCATGCTATTTCCATGCTGTGTTTCACTGCCAGCTCCAGCTGTAGTGTTGTCACCCAACACTTGCAATGAAGTGAAACAAGAACGTAGCTATCATTTAAGAGCTGTCACTCTTAATGCATCAAGTTGTCCAGACAATCACAGCTTAATAACAGGTTGTGCTATACCCACAGCTCTCCATATGTTGGTCAGTGGATTTATGACATGTATGGCGTGTGCAGAGTCACATAGTTAGACAGAGATGAGATCTTTTTCTCTAGCTTTAGGATATACTGAATGCTGTCGAGATAACTTTGAAATTGAATGTCAAGAATAAATATTACCGGGAATACATACATGTATTTTGCTGTGAATAAGCTTTGAGGAAATACAGTAGCAAACACACACACACCCACATGTATAAGACCACTTTATCATGACCCTTTTGAACAATTCTTAACATGCTGACCAGCAATTCAGACTCAGCCGTGGAGGAATTGAAAAGAGAAAGGTCTTTGAAGTTGAAAAGATCCCGGTCAGCTGCAGAGCTTAAACAAAATACTGTCGCAGCTCAAAGCTTTGAGTTTTGAGCAGGTAAAGAAAGGCTGCTATTTATCGCTCTGCTGATTGGTGTTGTGTGAGCATGTACGCGCCGCGCTTAAGACACGGAAACTGAAAAGCTGAATGTGTAGCACAGAAACTTCCGTGCGTGTGTGTGTGTGAGGGTGTGTTTCTCTTTTGGGTTTTGGGGTGAAGGTTCATTGCTTCAATGCACACGCATGCATGCACCCCCCCCCCCCCCCACACACACGCACGCACACACATGGGAAACAGTGATGCAGAGATCCTTCACTGAGCACGTCTCAAGCTCAGCCAAGCATTCACTTCTCCCAGTGACCTAGAAATGACTGACAAGACAAACAAAAGCCATCCCACCAGCTTCCACTATATCATTAAGCAGAAAGTGTGTATCTGTAAGAAACAGGTATTTGTTGTATACGAAAATATTGAGAAGTGTCACATTTGCTCTGACACTTTGTGAAAGAAGAAAAAGCATCACATGTGCACTTTCTAGTCAAAAGAAAATAAAAGCAATGTAGCTGCCCGTGCTTTCAGACAGCTCCCTTCCTTTCACTTAGTTTATCCCGAGCATGCATCGTTCAAATATTTATGCTCCTAGAGACAAATTTCAGTGTAGATTGGAAATATTTTAATATAATGTAAAAGATTGTAGCTTCACTGGGTAAATACTGACGGAGGCAGTCAAGGGCAAATACACAGCATACCTTGATGAAGCTTTTTACATGTGTCATAGAGTGGTAAATGAGAGTGTAAGGGCAATGACACAGGCTGGAGCCTATCCTGGCTGCCATGCAGCGAGATGCAGGGTACACCCTGGACAGGCTGCCAGCCGGTCGCAGTAGTTATCATTTCAATAAATTAAGAAAGAATATATTTTATGGCTTCATCTATATCTCGCAGATTGCTTGAATATATCTTTAATTGGCATGAGATCTGGCAGTTCAGCTGTATCCATAGTAACAAGTATAATAATGTGTCTTAGGAAAAGTAGATGGCTGTGCACACAAAATGACAGTGATTATGAGCCATCAATACTGTTTTAGATCAATGGCTGCAGGTTTTTTGGTGGCGCGACACACGAAAACCCTGAAAGACCAAATGTCTCAGTGAAGCAAGGTTAAACTGAAAATCCTCATAAAAGAATGAGAAACAAATAAATGTTTAAACACATTTTTCAGCGATTTACAATCTTATAAAATATTAGATAGCAAATGACTAATTAAAAGTGAGTTTAAAAAAAAAATAAATAAATTCAGACCCAGAAAGGAAAACTGTCTTTAACTGAACAAAGAAGACGATGAAAAGTCAGAGTACCAGAGTGACACAGCGTGCCCTGCCTCTCACCCGTGTTAACTTACATCCAGCTCGATGTGTCGACTCACAGAGACTGGAAATGGCTCGGAGATGGGGTTTCGACCCACTGAGTCACATCTTGACTGGTTTTGTCTTATGCATAAACATGATCATCCCCAAGCATGTGTGTGTGTGTGTGTGTGTGTGTGTGTGAGAGAGAGACCTAATCTGTCTTTGTGTGCAATCATCTGTGTGAGGGCCTTGCTGCACTGCACACTTAAAGAATGATGGGTTTCAGGGCATATTAAATGCTTTGCATGACATGTATGCCAGAGAGGGGATTATTTTTTTGAAAGTGTGGTAATTTATATTTTCACTTTGCACTGTGAAATTTTCTTTGGAGGACAATTATGCAGCACTTACCTAAAAAGTAGAAGAATGAAAACCTTTAATGCCTCTAATTTTCTCTGCCATCATTGATTAAAGCGTCTGTCTATCGGCTCTGACAGCTCATCATAGCATTGCTATATTTTTTTGCTCATGCTATTAGAGATTATAATGATAATGAATTGATAACTTTATCTGCAGCACAGCACCTTGGTAATGACCACTCCTTACTATTAACATATTCATTAAGGACAAGTTTGCCAGCCAGGAGACAGAAGTTCATCAGTAATTTAGTTTTGCTTTATTTTTTCTGGCTGATTATGTTCTTTTGCCCTTGCTGACTTGATTAGGTTTAGGAAAAGATTTTGGTTTGGATTAAAATACAGCCCTTCACTTTAACCTTGCATACTGAATAATTCCCACCAAGAGAACTTTTGCAAGCGTCCATACGTGACAAGTTGGGAATGAGAAACCAGCACCCTGTGCATCAAGGCACAGATGCCAAAGGACTCGGGTAATGAGAATCCACTGCTTCATCCTTTCTTGCTGACTCTCTCACCAAGAAAAATTACTTTTGCTACTCATATGTAACTCGGTTTCAAACGAAATAGTATGTATGCTATTGCAAGCAAGTGGCATCACAACTTATGTGTGGTGAAAAGATTAAGCTTTGGCCAGTTTACAAATCTAAACAAAAAGGTTGCAGAAATGGAAACTGCTCAGTGATGTGCTTTGAGTTAAAAGCTAATGTAATCTTGCTCCCATGCCCATATGAACATACAATTTTACTGAATCCATAGGAATTAAGAAGGTAAGGAGCAGTTACCTGCTAATCAAATACAATTAATTAATTGATTATCAGCAAATGTGACCACCTGTATAGCAGAGGTATTGACAGTTTGCTGGTCAAAGTTGGAGCATTACAACAATGTTTGGCAATAACAGACAGAGACACGTTTGGCAGACACCAAGCATGGCATATTAGCACATTCACCTCTTCCCAGCTATCAAGCACAGTTGTGGAGGGGTGATGATTCGGGCTTGTTTTGCAGTCACAGGAGCGGGCATCATGCAAGTCATGGAGTAGATCTCAAACTCCTCTGTATACCAAAGGACTGCATAAAGGTATTTGATCAGGATGCCTTCAGATAGCTCCCTGCGCCTCAGGGCAAAGGCCAGAGCACACTTCAGGAATTTTACTGTATCCCATCTGGCATGGGAGTGCCGTGGGTTCCCCAGCATGGGCTGAAGGACATAACTGTGGGGAAGGATGAAAGATGTCTAAGCTTCCCTGCTATCAGGGTCAAACTAAGCTACTGTGCTTTTGTTCCTGAGGCTGATACCTGCATTTTTATGTTGGCCGTGCAGTTACTGAATGAACAGCATGATTTTGATCCTCTGAATACCCATTGTTTTTATTTTTAAAGCACTTCTCTTGTGCCTGCTAAGCAAATTTGCATGCATGTGACCTGTGATGAATAGCCATCCAACTATCTCTGTTGAATAAAAATGAGTGAAAAACAATGAACCTGCAGGGATTCTGACACAAACACTTCTTAAATTAGAGTTGGCTACCACACTCAACTCACCATTTCTTCTCTTACTAAATCCCATCCTACCCACTCTTCAGAGAGTGAAATATTTATCTTGTCTTTTCCACAACGCTGAACAGTAGTTGACTTGTGTTGCTAAATTATGTATTTATTCAACATAAGCTGACACATTTGAATGTTTTTTTTTTTTTTTTTGTCCAGTCAGATCAAACTGCTGCCATTAAAATGTATGAGAGAGCACGGTGCTCAGAGAACATGAGAAAGAATGGATAGAGGCAGAAGGCAGAAAGGTATAGAAAGCGAACGGATTCTCGGATAGATGGATATAGATTTTGAGCAGTTGGACAGATTCAATATATCTTTGGAATATAATGCCAAAATCTAATTCTGGATATATTGAAACGCCATTTTTGTTTAAAACTCCAATTCCTCTTGGTGTGTGTGTGTGTGTGTGTATACGCATGCATACAGGGATACACATATCAGTGCATTGTAGTGCCGACTGTCAAAATGATCACGTTTCCATCTACTTATCATTGCATGCATGCAGTAGGCTAATGCATGTCCAACAGCTATGCTGCAGCAACAGCTGCTGATGTCTGTACAACCCCCCCCCCTCCACAAACATAATGATAAAAATAATAGCATTTTTCTTATTTATTTTGTGACCAGTATTATGTTAAAGAAAATCAAGAATTCTACTAATTTTTCAAGTCAAATTCAAATATAATTGAAGCTTACTAATGCATACAAAACCGTAAGCTTACAAGCTAGAAACTCGTATACTTTCCCTGCAAAGGTTGGTCCTGCAGGGAATTTAAGCAAATTTATTTTACTGTAAAAAATATTCATTGGGTTTTTTCGGCCATTTGAGAGAAGTAAAGTCAACTGCAAGCGTCACACATTGTCATCTTAAAGTTTCTTCAGGCGAGCATGTGTCATGGTCCCCGGTTTTGATCCTTTTTGTCTGTTTTGAATTCACAGTCAGTATACTCAGGTTTGAGTTTCTGTTTGTGTTCTCCTGTTATTCCTGTGTGTAAAGTTTAGATTTTTGTGTTTATTGCATTTTTCGAAATCCTCTTTTCACTTCTGTTATTCTAGTCTGACAGATATATTGAGTCTCTTGCAGTTTTGCAATCCAGTGTGTTCATTCATGTCTTGATTTTTAGTAGTTCAGGTTCCCTCATCGTTTTCCCTGTTGTACTTCATGCTCTTCTTGACCTCAGTTTAGTGTTTGTCTTTTGTTTATTTCCTCTTTTACACTGAAGGTTGTTTTTCTGTCATGATGTTCTTCACCTGTGTGATTACTCTCACCTGTGTCTTGATCCCTAATCAGCCCCGTGTGTGTATAAATAGTCCTGCCACCCTCTTTGTCATTGCCAAACTATTTGTTAATATTTCCTGTTCATGTTATAGTCCTTTGTCTTATTTTTTCCTGTATTATTCCTACAAGCAATAAAAAGGTGGATGTAGCTACGTTGACATCACCCACTGAAGTGTGTGTGACAAGCCAGTCTGTCTGGCTGTTAAACCACATGCTTATTGGCTACTGAATTGTGATTTACAAGGCGTGAGCTAATGATTGTGCAATTTTATACTACAGATGATCCTCTGTTTTTAAATGGAGTATGACCAAGGGTTTTCTCTAGGTACTCCAGTTTCCTCCCAAAGTCCAAAGACATGCAGTTACTGAGGTTAGGTTAATTGGTGATTCTAAATTGCCCACAGGTATGAATGGTTGTCTGTGTAGGTTCTCGGTCATCCAGGTCATAGTAGTCGCTGGAGCTTGAAAAAAGGGCGAATGGACTTTCTTGAAGACGTTTCTCATCTCATCTGAAAGGCTTCTTCAGGTTTCGGAAGAAGTCCAGTTGCCCTTTTTTCAAGCTCCAGAGATTGTCAAAGATGGTATTACCTTTGTGCACTAGATTTTATTGCCTTGTACATAACAGGAAAAAAAAAGGGAAATAGGGATATTTAGAAAAGATGGTAACTTGATTCCCTGGTTACCATAGCAACCATTCATAAAGCACAGCCAGATTGCTTGGCTGGAACTTTTTTTCATTTCTCTCTCTCTGTCTTTTTTTTTTCTTTTAATGGATGCCCACTTTAAAAATATAAAAGAAAAATGTGGGAGAGTGTCTGGAACACACACCAAATCAGAAAAAGATTAAGGTTTTAGTGGTGGTATGGTTGCTCAGTGATTTTGGAAACATGATCTATTTATCAAACCTTTATTTGTTTGGGTTTTTATTTTTTTAAACAATGGATTTCCTTGAACTTTAAATTTGAACTGAACACGAGACAGTCTGGCAGCAGATGAGATCCTGGCAAACTGCACTGCTGTAAAGGAAAAATCTGTGCTGGTTACACAAGACAAAGAGAGAGCATCATTGCAAAATAATATAACAATAGTATTCACAATATCTGATGAAATGCCAAACATTGAAATTACACCAGCTAGCTGTAATATATATATATATATATATATATATATATATATATATATATATATATATATATATATATATATATATATATATATATATATATATATATATAAATAATATAGTGTTGCTAACTTGGAAAATAAAATAGTTAGATATATTTTGAAGTAAAACCAAGAATAAAAACTAATAATAAACTGAGATACACAGATACAAACAACCCATCACAAACACTGATAACAATCTTACTCTATTACCTCTAAGCTAAAGTTAATTTTAATATATATAATATTAACTTCGACTTTACAAAAAATGTAATTTATTTAAAAAAAAAAACAAAAAAAGGTGATTTTCATGATAGCTATTGGTAAGGAAGGATGAGCAATTGCTACATCTGCAACTTGCTGTGTATCTGGAAGGGCTGACGAATCGTCTCAAATGATCTGGATCTGTGATGTCAGCCATAGTCAGAAGTAAACTGAGAATATCTCATACTGGAAGAAAACTGTAGAAACCTTGCACATCTGTAATGTAATCCTACTGGTAATATAACCCTTAAATTATATCATGGTGATGAAACTTTATGCACTGACTTATCACATAATGATACAGTGTATTATATTTAGTGTTGCATAACTGTCCCATCAGTGTAAACAGTGTAACTATACTGCTGTACCTTGTTGCATAATCAAGCCCTAAATTGGTCCTTTAGAGCCCGAAATAGAAGAGATTAAAAACAGTCTGTAGAAAACTGGATCAGATCTTCTCTGTGATCATGAAAAGATTTTGCCACAGTAAGAAACTGAAGGAAAACAGCATTTGAAGACAATGACATAATGGAACAACAAAAAGACAGATAAAGGCGCGTGCACGCACACACTTCTTCTCACAGTCAGCCAGGGCTGCAGACACTTTAGGAAATATGTTGCTGATGAAGCATGAGCAAGTGCACTGGCAGGAGGCCAACTGTTTTGGGGAAAATTACCAAGATGAGTGGCACATCGCCTGTCAGCTTTTCTGGGATGAGAAACCCACCCGTAATATAGACACACTGCAGGCAGGGCTTCTTCTGTGAGAGGATGGAGGCGATAGATAACAATGGGGGGGGGGGGGGGGGGGGGGGGGGGGGGGGACAATACCTAAAAGCCATTTCAAAGTGAACAATTCCCCCTTTTTTTTTTAATCAGTCATCTAATTTCTTATTGTCTGCCTTGAGAGATAAATGACAGATTTTTGGATTTGACTCAAAGTGCAAAAATGAGCTGCTGATTTGGCAATGATGGACTTCAAATTCTAAATGCATTTCAGATTGTTAAAATAATTTTTGCAGTGCCTGAGACATTTTAATAATATGTCTGTGCATCATCAGAGCTCAGTTAAAACAACTTATCTGAATCAGATTTAAACGGGTGAGAGGTATTTTTCTTTTCCCTCTTCCTTTTGAATGTCACTTCAGGAAGTCACAACAACCTGCTGTTTTTACCAAACTATATGACAGCTTCTTTCTTCGCCTGTCCTACACCTCTCCAGCCCCTCGCTTTCTGTTTTGTCATATGACACTGCGTTACATAAAACGAGAAAATGAAAGAGACCACCTCCTCACAACAGTGGGAGTGATCCACGTCCTCTTGGGGACTGAGCAAAGACATCTCTGGTGGTTCTGGGAGCATTCTGGCATCGTCACAGTGTTCCAACACGACAGCTAATTCTGTTACAGGAGGCATAAACAATTCTGTTCTTATCGCAAACACAGACCCGGGACGTCGGCTGCTATCGTCAGCGTTGTGTAACACTTTGGATGCAACAGACAAAGAAAAGGCAACAGAGAGAAGAGAGGGAGAGAGGGTGTGTAGGATGTGTTGGAGCACAGTGATACATCACTGATGAATATTTTAAATGGTCCCCTGTTATGTGAAGAGGAAGAAAAATGAAGACAGTTTTTGCTACAGTACAGCAGTAGTAGGAGGATCTTACAGAGATCAGAACATAAGGACACGAAGTGTGTGGCTTACCCCAAGGAGAAGTAATTTTTCACCCATTTTTTTTTAAAAGAGAAATGCTCACTTTAATTTATCTAGTATTATAGTGAATGCAGAATTATTGGATTTAGTTTAACAAAACTGTTCCTACACTTGAAGACTCCATTCACTGCAAAATTTCAAAGAGTGCTAAAAATAGGTCGTGTGGCTGACTGAGAAGGAGCTGTTGTAGGCCACAGATAAATGGAGACCAACACAGAATACCAAAGCACCTATGCCACAGTGGGCTCATTTGAGGTAAAAGAGTTTCCCCCTCAAGAATTCCCTGAAGCGGATATTAGTGTGCTGGAGGACCTTGGCTCTCCCATGCCATATCAATTTGAGCTGTTGGCTCCAGGCCCATTCATGCCTGAAACCAGAACTCTCTTGAGGTAAAGCAGAATATGTGTAAGAGAGGAGCTGATTAAGTCAAGGGATCATTCATCTTCAACCAACACTGAGCCACATGATGGCTTGAAAGTACAGAATGCAGTCCTGAGGTGCTTCTGTAATTGTGGGAATGTATACTTACCCACCAGTTCATTAGTTACACCAGGTTGGACCCCCTTTTGCCTTCAGAGCTGACTGCATTCTTCGTGGCATAGATTAAACAAACACTCCTCAGAGATTTTGGTCCATTTAGACATGATAGCGTCACGCAGTTGCTGCAGATTTGTCAGCTACATGTGGATGATACAAACCTCCTGTTCCGTCACATCCTAAAGGTGCTCTGTTGCAGTACAGTGAACTCACTGTTGTGTTCATGAAGCCTGCTGGAGTGGTCATACAGGCATGGACATGGTCAGCAATTGTCAACAATACTCAGGTAGGCTGTGGTGTTTCAACAATGTTCAGCTTGTACAAATCTTAAAACCAGCCTGTCTGGCACCAACAACCATTATAAATTCAAGGTCATTCTTATTACCTATCTTCCTCATTCTGGTGCTCGAGCTGAACTTGAGCAGGTCGTCTTGATCACGCCTACATGTGTAAATCCAGGGAGTTGCTGCTGTGTAATTTGCTGATTAGATATTTACGTCTTATTTTTTAATACTGCACACAGAATCCTCAGAAGAATAAAACAAAGAAGCATCAGTGGATTCTTTTCAGGCTTGGTTTGAAAGAAGAGACCCTGCATGTGCAAACGTGTTTTGAGCAGCAGACTGACAGATGACATTTCTGATGTCATTTGCAACCAAAAGTAAACACAACATTTCTCTTACTGGAGAAAACATGGTGAGGAACACTAGCGTTATTGTTTCTGCATTCACAGCTATGCGGGGGTTCACTCGAGTTCAATCAATGTGTGAATGCAATGCTCTGTGCAGATGTCTGTGTGACCTCAAATTTGATGTGATGTGATACTAAAGTTTTTTTTTTTTTTATGTCAAAATATATGCTAAACATTAATTCTGCTGTCTTTATGTTGCATTACGGGAATTCAGTGTTTTGATCTCATACACATTAAATAACAGGACCTCTCAGCCTCTGTTGCTTTGTTGTAGCTTTAACATCTCTCCCAGCACTCACAGCTATTATGAAAAGAAACAAAATACATCAACACCACTGTAATAGTACATTTAGCAATTTAATATAGTTCTCAAGATAAAGTTCTTTGATAAACAAAGGGACAGTTTTTTTTGGCTATATAAAAAGCTATTAGAAACAAGTGACTAGACTTTGAGACAAAAGTGGTTGTGTGCTTACATTTTCGGGTATCAAATACATACACATTTTGCTCAGAGTGAAGAGGATACTCACAAACTTCGGAATAAACGTCTCACTGACTGATTTACAAGACTCACTTCATCAAGTTTCAACCACATTACTACACACTGAGCCACTTATGAGCTATACTTCCAGAAATATGCAGAAAAAAGAGAGTCAGGTTTGGGGAGCCAGTTTAAATGTAAGTACCATCAGATAGCAGGGGATAAATGCAAACTTTAAGTCATTGAATTAGATACAGAAACCCACCTGAATTTGCTTTTAAATTGATTTGATGGGGAAAAAATGGGCAGTGCAAGGCCCTAAAAACAGTTTCACACACTGACCCACAATACCTAATAATGATGTAATAATAAGAGCTTTCAAACAGCCTGCAGGGCGTTAATATGCAGACAGCGACAAAGAGAGGTTACATCCATTTAGGAGAATCCCTAGGAAATCATAAACTGGCAGCCAAAGGGCCTGAACTGATCCATATTTTTCTAATAATAATCATCTTCCTGTAGTGATGGTGCTAAAGGTAAACTGGCCCTCCATGCTGAAAAAGACACCCAGAGATAGAGTGCTACTACCACAAGAGCACAAGAGACAGACAGAGAGAGAGAGAGAGAGAGAAGGTGTTTGGCAGTGCAGAATCGTATGCAAAAGATTCATCGCAATATACAGTATACCAATGACCATCACACCTGGGTCATCACACAGGTCATTTATGTTAACGTCTTAAGTATTTAAATAAACTGAACTTTTGATATTTAACAGATAAAAACATTATATGGCCTTTTCCCTACTCTCATGATCTCATCCCAATTTCTAAACCTAACATACACCTTCCATAATATAGTATATATTAAGGGTTTAATCTAATAAGTTGTTCATAAATTTTCAACTGTCTGAAGTGTAATACAATAACTGAGATTGATGTTCGAACCTCGTTTTGACCCAGGTCTGATTAGTAGGATTAAGAAAACGGATTTACAGTACAATTACACTTGAAATTTATACACTGTGAAAAACATTTCATTGGTTCTCCTTAAAAGCTCAAGTAATGAAACTGCAAAGTCTATTCGAGGTCATACATTTTTGATTTCCATTTAGTGGTTGTTAGGCCCTGCCCTCCTTACAGTTGTGACGTCACTGGTGCTTTCCAGCACATTTGCAGCAACACTGGCAGCAGATTTACCATCAAAATTCTTACTGACTTCTTGATTTCAGAGGTAGACATAAACAAACTTTTTTAACCAGCCACTACCAAACTGCCACTTTCAACTGGCAATAAATACGAACATTTTGTCAAAGCTGCTGGCATCTCTGAGATACCACAAGGTGGCAGAGAGCAAACGGTGCTGCTTGTTTGAACTACAAAAACATATTACAAACCATCCAAGACACTGTGGTGTGTGTCCTGTTTGCGAGCTTTGTTTTTAGTTAATTTTTTTGGTAAGCTTAAGAGCCAAAGCTACTTGGTTAGGTTTAGGATAGGGATGTTTCTAATCTGTTAGTTGTTTAAATGAGAAAAAAAAAAAAATTAGACAAGTTGACTAGTTTAAAAGACAGAAACCCCTCACAGACTTGGTTTCTACCATGCACAATATGGTTACACCAGGCTTTACTTACTTGGTTATGTATGCATGTTTATTCTGACAAAGCTGACATACAGCCATTCTTTTCTTTTTCCTGTTTCCATCAAAGTGTTGCAGAACAGCGCCGGTTAGCATGGCTGTCATCTGTTTACTTCCCGCTTGGCTCTTTTGCAGCTTCCACTCAAAGGAGAGTGAGAGAGAGAGCTTAATCTAACTGCTGTTGTACATTAACAAATTAATAATAATATATTTAATCAACTAGTCAATTAGTCATGCACATCCCTAGTTTAGGAAACACTCATGGTTTGGGTTAAAATAAGCCTGTTTACAATCTTTCAGTGCATACTGTTGCTAAAGGGTAGCCAGTGTGGTAAAATGTTACACCAAGGGGGTCACAAGTTGGGAGCGGTAAAAGGGCACACCACTTACATTAAAAACTTCTACTGTAATTAGCAGATTGTAACTTTTGCAGCTAGCTAGCTTAAATAAGATACTGTAAGTAGCACTAGTTGGTTGAAAATGCTGTCTTCGGCTGACATTTTAAAGATTCCTGTTCATTTTAATGAGAAACTGCTGTCATAACTATTAGTTGATCATGCTCATGCTAAAAGACTAAACCCAAAGATACATATTCCAGGCAAAGAAATCTGCACCCTTGTCTTTTTTTAATCTTAAGTGCAATTAAATAATGAGTAATGACTATAGATGGTATAAAACATGGATGTAGCTTCCGTGTCTGAAGGCCACCAGATGGTGATAGCTCTGAACCTTTTGGTCCTATAGAAGCCTGAGGGAAATTGGCTTCCTGGCTTGACCTCTGTAAACACTTTCCTGATGAATTTATGGGCTCAGTCACTTAAGTTTTATTCATTATGACCCAACATGTCTGTTTTGTAAATTTTCATCATACTATGTTCAAATAGGGGAATTATCTGTGGTATGAAACCGCATACTCATTAGTTAACAAGTTGTCAATCACAAGTCATGAGCATTCTCATTGGCTAATGAGACCCGCCCTCCTCGTCACCTCCGGGTTTTTGCTGATGGTGAAAACTCTCAGAATTCAATGGGTGACATCACGGTAGCTACGGCCATCTTTTATACTGTAGCCAAAGCTTAAATGTGTCTATTTACAGTTGCAGAAGTATGACTGGACAATCACCAGTCGTGGGAGGGGGTTCAGCCAGTGGTCAGTTAGTTGTGGACCTGCCATAGAGTTAATAGTAGCACTTTGTTTTACAGTTCAGAAATTGTAAACAAATAACCTGCAAATAAATAAATAAATCAAAGATAGAACAGCTGCTTTGTATTTACTATGACCTTTGTAGTTATTATTGGTCCAAGTGTATATATACAGTCCTCTAGCTTTTCTCTAGTATTTACAATGTAACTATATTTCACTTACTTTTTTTTTTTAAATAATATAATGTTATATGGTTTAATTGTTGAAATATTGACTGAAAATTATTGCCTTTATATATGTTACATAATAGTTAAGCATTATAAAAAAATGATAAAATGTGCACACTAGTTAATTATTGCATCTACTGAACTGTACAGTGTTAGGTAAGTAATATTTTGATTTTTCAGGGTTTACCTGTAAACACCAGTAATTACTGCACCGTAAAAGAAAGTGCCACTATATTTTTAGCTCTGTCACTCTGAATAAAGGTATTAACTAAAGGTAGCAGCTAAGTGATACTCTTTGTTGATTTTTTTTCATCTTTTACATTATTCAAGAGTCACAAGTAACTGTAATTTGTCTTTTTGACCTGAAACAAAGTACGCAGCTAAATTTCTTGTGATTCTAAGTCGAACCTATGGATCTGTTGTTTACAGCGCATTCATCATAAGAGCACCAAAGAAAGTGTACAGTATATATACAGCCCAAAGTGTAAGGCTTAACATCATACAACAGTGTAGTGCAGATCCTTCTATCTCAGTCCAGTTCGTGCTGAGTCCATCCCCTTCAGTTATATTTCACGGTGTTACGTTCCATTAAGTTCCGCTCTATTCATATTCAATTCAGTCTGCACTGTTTCATTCGGTCCCATTCCACCTCATTCACTGCTAATTTGATTTCAATTAGTCCACTCCCAAACCTTTTGATTCCACACACGTCCGTGCTTGTTGTATTCTGAGACCAGCCCAGTTACGTTTGAGTCAAGTGGATGTTTTTCAATATACAGTGTAAGTGCGGTTGTGTACATTTGGATTCTCCAGCGCAATCTCCTCCTTGTGTTTTCCTTTTGCAAACTATCATTACTGCTGAGATGCCCTGTGCTAGTTTAATTACCTTAAACCTTGTTCCCATATGTGAACCATTACATGAAGCGTCCACTGACAGCTGATGTTGTTTGTAAACTTAGCTGTACTTCTATGGGCAGTGTGAGCCTACATGTTTAGATGCTGATGCTTAGATGCTGTAAGTTACTATACAAGGTGCGCTTTATGATTAATTGGCTAACTTTCCGTAATTTGAACAGTGATGCATTTGTAAGGTGACTGGCATTGATTATTTCTGCCTTGGATTTTTTTTTTTTTCATGTTTGCTAAATATTTATTATCATGAATTCAACTTGCTCTTACATATTGTGCACAATCACCGTACAGTGTAAATATTCCAAATTAGATGATTTCTTTAACTTGTGATGAACCAGGCTAGGAGGCCATCACAACTGCCCCAAAATATTTATCTAAGCAAGGCCTACGGACGGGAGGTTTTTAAGTTTTAAAGGTTTCAGGCAGGACTACTAAAAATAAGTACTGACCAAGTTTTAGAAGCACCCCAGGGCAAGAGTAAAAAGACAGCTTTGTCTTTTGTTAAATGTCCTGGAAAAACTGTTATACAAATATTGTAAAGTTGATGATGCTTAACAACAGGATGAATGGACTCACAGCACCCAACTTCCTTCATGCACCCATTTAGAGTTGTGAGTGGACTAGGTAAGGCAAATCTCTCCTAGCCAAGTCTGAGAAATACTAGCCACAGGCAGATTGCAGGCTAGTGATACCACCTTCCCTGATGGCAAATGTCAGTTTAGCAGTTGGAGCCAGCAGGTGTGTAGTTACTCAGCTCTCTGCGGATGGTGCTGAATGGTGACAGCTCCAGCTCTGTAGTGCACTCGTGCTCGTTGTCGTCGCTCGCAGTGGCCGAGGATGGAGCGTGGTTACAGCAGCAGCAGCAACAGCAACAGTCCAGGAAGGCCCTGCCTAGTGGACGACACAAAAGAAGCAGCAGCGCTGGTGTCACGGCGGCCCGACAAAAGAGCAGCAGTTGGGAGAGAAGATGGAGCACAGACATGGTATGCTCAGGAACTCCGGCTGCCATGTAGGCAGAAACTATGTTGCAGATGTTCTCGGGCACCACGCACGCACCGTAGACGATTGCCAGTGCGACAACGGTGCAGTTCATCTGGCTCTCTAACCGGATCTGCTTCTTGTTGCTGCGCACGCTGGCCTGTTCTGCATGCCGAATCTTGCGCGCCGTCACTAATGAGCACCCGATTGTGAAGAGAGTGGGGAGACAAAAGTAGCAGCCAAAGCACCACCACAGCCGAGCACCCTCGTATGTCAGGCCCAGCACATAGAGCATGTCAGGCAGTGAAGTGGATATCCTGATAATGCAGCGTTCAACGGGAGGCTCATCTGGGATTCCCGTGTCCTCTGTGACAAGCTGTCGAATAAGGAGCTCTGGGAGTGCCAAGAGGAGGGCGCCAATCCAGATGACAGCTAGTTTGGCAGTAGTAGATGTGCAGTTCTCTATCATCTCATAATACATCTGGACATTGGTAGCCGCACGGAAGCGGTCGATGCACAGAGCGCACAGGGTGAATGTGGTCACACCCAGGGAAGCCACCTGAGCAAACACACAAAGAGAAGTCCTTAAAACATCATTCAGAAATTAACATAAGGCCTTACTTGACTGAAATATGTTGCCTCAAGAGCATTGCTCATATCTTGAAACTGTGCATCAGCACAGAATGCATGAGGAGGAAATTAGAAAAGAGCTTGAGCTAACAGTGGCCTTACACAAGTGATTATCTAAAGTCATTTCAATAGGCGGATGGGCTTATCTGTTTTCAATTCTGATACGGCTGTGACACTCTGCAAAGTTATAGTCACGGCTCTCAGGCTATCAAGAATAACAAAGACAAGATACTAAATTATCTCAAATAGAGAAATGATATTTCAGAATCATGAAGAAGGGCTGTGTGTAAAGTAAACAAATACATTTTTTTGCATCACACATAAAAACATCAACTTCCACCAGCAGAAAAAAAAATCAGCCACCACCAATAAACAAACAGCAGGACAGAGTGTAATGGTATTGGCCTTTAGGTACACCTGACAGTGGTGCAATTACATGCAGTGGGGCAACAGAGGCGCAGTGGAAGGCTTTAAGGTGTGATTAACACTGTAGTGTGTGTGTGTGTGTGTGTGTGAGTGAGTGAGTGAGTGTGTGTGTGAGAGAGAGAGAGAGAGAGAGAGAGAGAGAGAGAGAGAGAGAACTGAAAGTTGACAGACACCACACATACATAGAAAGGGAGAATTAAAAGCTGCCATGAGTGGAGTCACTCATTCAAACAAATCTTCGCACCTACTGTTCAATGACAATCTAATTAGCAAACTTCCTAAACATTGTGTTTTCCTATTCATTTCTCATTCAAAACCTGCATGTAACAGCTAATCACCTGGTGCTGCCTCTGCATTTTAGATATGAGAACTGTCAAATTGTCGAATTTCCCTGGCACCTGAAAGCATCTGCTGGATTAGCCATCATTTTGGCACAGTGTGCACCCTGGTAATAGTCCTCTGCAGCTGGAGTGTGTATGCGTGTGTGTGTGTGTGTGTGAGCATGTGCAGTTCCTTCCACCACCAAATCTGCCTAAACATCCACTGATCCCCCTTCATCCTCTCACCCTACTTGCCTTCTCCCCCTAGCTTACCCCTACTCTCCTCACCCTCTGTCCTTCCTTATACACCACTGCATCCATTCCTCCCTTCATATCAAATTTAATTACAACAGCCAGCTTCCCAGATGGCCCCAGTGAGCCATGGCTCTAATGCTCTGAACACATACTTCCTGGACAGATATAGATGTTCAAACAGAAACACACATGCTGACCCTGACATGCATGCAGGGCTTAATCAGGCTCATAAAAGGTCACAGTTACAATCTGAACAGCAACTGTGATGAGTGCGACTGCATCTGGGACCTGGAGGGTTTATTACCTGTTATATCAAAATCTTGCAACTGTCGACCCATGTCTAAATGCATTTAGGATTTAGTAAAAGACATGTTCTTTTCAGAGCAACTTGGGACAGATGAATCCATTAGTTGGTTTGAGTGTCAAATTTTGAGTGCACTTGGCAGATGTCATCTTACACTTAGTCCTGCAAGTTTTTATACCATGCCTCTGTGTGTGTCTTGTAATAGAGATGAGGGTCAGTCTGGAGCTGTTATGGCACTGAAATTTAAGCAGGATTTGACAGCCCCATGCTGCTCATCTCCAGCATGAACAAAATGCAAACAAAAAGAAAGCGCACCCTCCAAATGTTGCTGCAACAGACACAGAGTGACTCTGCTCACTTGATCCATGCACCACTGTGGATACCATTACTGAAATTGCTTTCTGCTATTGCCCCACTGCACTCTTGAGCATACACACTATACAGGGCTGCATGTTAGACATAAAGCATGGTGTTTTGATGCATAACAAAGAAGGTGTTGCACTCAAATCATATTTGTTTGCATTTATCATTTCTGATTCCATTATTTGGCATTTAAATATGTTATAGGCACCATATTTTTCCTTCTTCTTCCTTTGTGTCATATACTGGTTACAGGGGTGGATGTCCATATTAAACATGGCCAGAGGCCAAAAAACTTACTTCAGACTCATCTAAATGCTCAGTTTTAGAAGTCAGTGCGAAGATATATTTCTAATGTGGTCATCTCAGACACAACTCTGGCCTCGAGCCCACCAGCCTACTGTTTAAACCATTTGTTATGTCTCCGCATGCCATAAAAAAACCAAGGTGTTTTTCTCCATCTTTTTTTCTACCTTTATTATTATGAAGCATCATATTAGTCTCTGTGTTTGACCTACTTCTGACACACACAAATATCCTTCCAGTACACAAGAACAGGTGGTTGGAAATGCTGAATTTTTCATGAATAGAACAACAGGCCTGAAATTGGCTTTAAAGGCAACCAAGCTTTGATCAGCGTGTCAGGGCGGAGAGCAAGGGCAAGATGAACAAGCATAGCTTTGTACTGGAGGGGAGATGAGAGAGAGAGTCCAAGAGTCAAGGCTGGTGGGGGGATGAAGCTGTCAGTGTGTTTGTGGAAGGGGGATATGCAAATGAGAGAATGAGAAACAGAAGCAGAAGAATGGAAAGTAAAGAGGGAGTCAAAGAATGAAAGGAAAAAACAGAGAAATTAGAGCGCGAGAGCTGAACAATAGCAGAGGAACACGTCAGTGAGTCTAACTCACTGAGTGACAGGAAGAGAGAAATAAGCCATGACATCCTCAGAATGATTAACAATGTTAATGTGGCATTTATTCCAACCAGCAGCCTTGACCCTGTCATGTTCAGTTTACCTGCAGGCAAGACAACAGGTCTGTTAGCTTCAGGGTGAGAAATCTTACAAATTATTCAAGACAGTAATGCACTGATCTGAAAAACCCCAAGTAAATAATATATGTATACATCGGTTGATTTTATACCTCCCTCTAAAGGAATAGTTTGAGATTTTTGGAAATATAGTTATTTTCTTTCTGAAAGTGAGATAAGAATGTGTTCATTTAACAAAAGGCTAAAGCTAGTAAGAAGTTAGCTTAGTTAATCTTAGCTTAGTTTAGCGTAACGATGGGAAAGAAATGAAAGTACAGGTACAGGTCAGGACTCACCTTCATTCTACCAACAATCATACTGATTCACATGTTAGATACAGTTGTGGTCAGAGGTTTACATACACTCATCACAGGCATGAATGCCATGGTGCTTTTGGGCTTTTAATGATTTCTTTGAGCTGTTCTTTTTCCAGGGTGGAATGAATGTACAGCAAACACCTTTAAGGACTTTAAAAAACAAGAATTGTATGCATAAGTTTGAATTTCCCACACAGATTCAAATATATACATGCATCAACTTAAACCTTTTAATAAGCGGTGCTGAAGCTTCATAAATGTCTTTTAACTCGACAAGACCACGGCATGATTGACTACAACTGGTAGTTTCTCTTTGTCAGCAAAAAAAAAAGATATGTTTGGCAGCCCTCATTAGCTGGACCAACCCTGAGAAGAATAGGAAGGTCCAAGGAACTTAGTAAAGATCCAAGAAGGAGAATTATAGATTTACACAAGATAGGAAGGTCTCTTGGAGCCATTTCTAAACAACTGTAGATTCCAAGATCATCACTTCAAACAACTGTATGCAAGTACAAGTGTATGCAAGTATTCAGATGTGTCACCACTTTGCCTGAGCTGTCACTCTCAGATGAGAGGAAATTAGTTACAATGTTCAGGAACAGCCCAGGAACCATAAGCTGGAAAATGCTGGAAGTGAAGCACGTTTTACATCATCATGGACCAAAAGGGTGCAGCCCAAGAAAGAAGCCCCTGCTACAAAATCGACACCTTCAAGCTCGACTGAAATTTGCAGCAGCCCACACGGACAAGAGAAATGTTTTATGGTCAGATGAGCTATTTGGCCATATAGACAAGAGGTATGTTTGGAGGGCTGCACCTGATTCTTGCTTTTTAAAGTCACTAAAAATGTATGCTGTACAATCATTCCACACTGGAGAAAGAACATTTCAAAGAAATCATTCAAACCCCAAAATGACCCAAAATGACCATGACATTCACGCCTATCATGAGTGTGTGTAAACTTCTGACCACAACTGTATCTAATAATATGAATTATCCAGACATTTCCTCGATGCTTTCATGTAGTTCTGCGATTGGAACTCCTTCCTACCAAATAATATCAAATAATATCAAAACCACTTGTCACCACCTGATGATAGATGACTTGCAAAATAGGTCAGCATAGTTTTTACACTTTATATCATGAATTGCTTCTCAACCTTGGACTTCAAGAGCTCAAAGAAAAAAAAAAAGAAAGAAAAACATGAAAAGGCCTTTCATCTACAGCATGTTTTTCAAATCCTGGCAGTCCATCTGCGCAGCAGGTGAGAAAGACATTTTCCCCTGGTACTGTTTTTTAATAACGCCCCATTAAGTTCCTGATTAAAGGTCTTGTGAGCTGGTGGTACAAAGGCTCATGTTATTAATTGGCTCTTAACAAGGACTGCTGGAGCATTTGGGGCCATACTATGACTATAGCCACTGTCAGAGGGTAATGGGTGTTATCAAGTGATGAATGGGCTAATGTCGAAACACAACAATGCGCAAACACAACCACACACGTACACAACCAGTCTGGTAGTAATGAGCCAGGGAGACAAAAGGTTATTCCAGCTGCATTGCCTTTCTTTTCAAGGGAACGTGTGACCCAGTGCAGGCTCCAGCAGACCATAACTCTAACCAGAGACCCTGCCACTGACAGCAACCATCCATCAGGTGGTGCATGTGCAAAAGAGACAGTGCTGAGGGTCAGAATGCAAGTCCTTCTAAGAGTGTGCTCATGCCCATGTTTGTGCAGAATTTTTGAAATTCTGTTTCTAAGTGAGTGATGACATGACTATGAATAAGTGTGTGTGTGTGTGTGTGTGTGTGTGTGTGTGTGTGTGTGTGTGTTTGGGGCAGGGGGCTCATTCCTGGCCCCAGCATAAGGACTTATTGCCAACATGGCTAAAGGACTTTGTTTCCTCTCTTCAATCCCAATTGTCATTACAGGAGTCCAACACCCAAGGCACGCCTCAGTCAACCAGCCCCACATCGCAGCTGTGGCATCAAACCAGTATTAATGCCTCTCCTCCAACCGAGGTGTCTGTTATTAGAATGGGTTGTCTCAGTTTTTCATCAGCCACCCACTCACCAGTCTTGCAGCCAGTCAGCTCCCCGCCAGCTTCCCAATCTTCTAAGGGGAGGAAGCAAGGCTCATAGCGCTGAAGATATGATTCCCAGCATAAAGACTATTTCATCAGATGAGACAGTTTCCCTGCTGTTGGGCTTACCTCCGCCAGATTCCATTCTGCTCATTGGAGGTCCAGCTGTCTGGTGTCCAAGTCTGCTCCTCACCACTCTCATTTTTGGCAGAGATGTGGCTGAGGATGAAAAGTTTACCATCTCTGCATCCTCTGCACCCTCTTCCAGGAGGAAGCAGGTCTCCTGCCATTGGCGCTCCACACCGCTGCCTGAGACTTCTTCCCAACTTGTGTCTGCTGACTGATCTATTTTTATTTATTTATTTTTTGGTTCTGTTACTGAGTCAAAGAGTGTTAAGTTTCCTGCAGTGTATAATAAAGGTGTGTATGGTGTTTCTGAGCTGGCCAATTACTAGACTGTGTTTTCTGTGGATTACAATAGTAAATGAGAGTGTTTTGTCTCTGAGCAGATTGATGAGCCCTGTTGAGCTGCCCAATCATCGGTGGAGACGGTGGAGCAGTACCAGTAATCTGAGGGGACTGTGACCCCTGTGCGACCCAGCTCCTCCTTCGTCCCCAGAGAATCCCGAGAATCCTGTCTGCTGACTGTCGCGAGTCAGTGGGTCCCACTCCACCTGTGCCAGGGTCCTGAGCCAGTGGTCTTGAGTCTGATGCCTTTTGTCCTGTCTCTCCCCTCAGCCCCAACCGGTTGCGGCAGATGACTGCCCCTCCCTGAGCCTGGTTCTGCTGGAGGTTTATTCCTGTTAAAAGGGAGTTTTTCCTTCCCACTGTCACCAAGTGCTTGCTCATAGGGGGTCATTTTGACTGTTGGGTTTTCTGTGTATTATTGTAGGGTCTTTACCTTCAATACAAAGCACCTTGAGGCGACTGTTTGTTGTGATTTTGGCGCTATATAAATAAAATTGAATTGAATAAAGTTAAAGACTGAGGTCGCAGAGCGATAAGGCATGTAGTGCATAAAAGTCTCCAACTTTCTACTGATTCAGTTACTGGAGAGTTCCAAACTTCCTCTGGCATTAACATCAGCACAAAAACTGTGCACCAGTAGATTCATGGTATGGGTTTCCTTGGCTGAGCAGCTCCTGTAGATGTCATGTGTAGGTAGCCCAGTACTTTTCTCCATATAGTCTAGCTAAAAGCCACAGATCTGCTTATTCTCTATTAGGGCTAACTGACGTCATATCAACAGAAATTCAAACATCTTTCATGCCATTCTGCTGTTGTAGGAGTCAGCTGGCCATGGTGGAGGGCTGCTAAAAATAAAAAAAGAAGCTAACTATTCAATTCAATTCAGTTTTATTTATATAGTGCCAAATCACAACAGTTGCCTCAAGGCACTTTATACTGTAAGGTAAAGTCCCGACTATTACACCTATTGTGTTGGCAGAGACAAGTACCTAGTCACTTCTTGATCTCACTTCTCAAAAAGGACACATAAACAAAGGGAATTATTTTTTAGTCTGTAAAAAAAAGGCTAAATAAAATGTGTTTAAGTGATCCTTTTAACAGCGGTGAGCAATTTGCATGTTATGTTTTTTTCTAATATGGTAATCTGTTTATTTCACTCATGTAAAATAGAGTGGTAGAGAATCAGAGATTATCACTGAAATATTGCAGTTTCATTACTGGTTGTTATAGGAACAACTCTCCTTTGTACATGTTTTGACTAATAACGCATTAGGAAAAAGGGCATTAATTTGACGTACAGTAAGAGGCCCCGCACTAAGGAGGACGGGGGCCCATCCTCCTCTGCCTTGTATAAACCATAGTTACAATGGTTTATTTAACAAAAAAGTAGTGCCTCCTCTACAGCACACGGTCCACTTATGTTTCCAAAGCCCTCCTCATTTTGCTCTTGTGATGACTGAACATGTGTTTGAAAGCTTCATAACTAATATATATGACACAGAATGAAAGAAAGACATTTAAAGATATTGTTTGAAATGTTCACAAATGATTCTTGTTTTTTTCACAGTAATATGAGAAGATTGATCCTACATTGTGCATTGCACATGCACAAAGAACCAGTAACAAATGGTTACTATAAGGGCTGCTTTATTTTCCTTAATTAAGTTAATAGCAACAGTGCTTCACTGCTTTCTGTCTTTTAGTGGCTGTTTCTTCCAGACAATAAATTTCTCTTCCATTAAATTAGATCCTGACCTGTGGCAGATTTCCCCTGGATGCAAAAAAAATAAAAAAAATTATTCTGCTCTTGTACAGTGGCTGCTGGAAAAGTCCTATTCCAGGTCACTGATTCCTGCCTGGAAGTGTTACATTGAGAGAAATACAAAACCCAACAGCTTTCATCTTCTATTCTCTTCTATGTCTACATGCTGACCTAGTCTATGTTGATGTAACGCCGATATGCCGCTCTTTTTCGCTCCACATAATTCATGATGATAATCACCCATTTACATGAGTAATTACCAACGTGGGTAACTGCATCCAACAGCAACCCCGATCTTTGCTCCATGCTGTTATTTGAACTTGTCTCAACATACAAAAAACAAAATCTACTCATCCATGGACAAAGAGCTGACTGAATGGACTCACCATCATGCATAATGAAGAGCTGTTAATTACATACTCTGAATAATTCAAATACGTATACTCCAATTAACAATTACTCACGTGCCTGACAGGCTGAGAATGCAGAGGGGGCGAGATCTAGTGTGTGTTTGTGTTCTTCATTTGTGTCTGTCAGTTTCAACACGTTCTGTACGTGTGCGTTCAGTTTATATTAATGTAATATTCATACTGTCTGTAAGTGTGTGTGTGGGTGTGTGAGTGTGTCCCCCCTTGAGGCTTGTTTCTAATCACAGATAGCTGATGCGGCGAGAGGAAAGGGGGGGGGGAACAGCCGCGGGCAGTGATCAGTAGAGAGAAGGCCATCCCACCCATATGGAGGATCACCACACCCTACTGACTTTGTCAGTGTGTGTGTGGGTGTGTGGGTGTCTACAGGCTTGATAGTTCCCTAAATATTAAACAGACATAGGGTTGAACATGTGTGACTGTATTAAGTATAATATACGAGACTATTTTAATTGTCTTTATTGACAGAAGATCTCTGGTAGATCTCTAGCGAGCTGCCCATGAAGGTAAATATCTTTGGGTTCATTGGTTCATTTTGGAAAATGTGAGCTCTCGTGATTCTGAGAAACTGTCTTTTACTCCTTGACTTTAAGCAGCAGACACACAGAGCAAGCCAAATTCTGATTCAGTTACCTGAAGGTGTGAGCCTAGTATACGTCAAGCTGATGTATGTCCTGGCATTATCACCAGTTTCTGTGGCCCTCGGTGGGTCCATGCAGCCTGTTCACTCTCTCCTCATTCTCGTGCTTTCTTTCTACCAGTCTATTGCACTCTCACTTCCCCCCAGCCTTTTTCCTGCTTAGCTTCAACAGTCTATTGCACTCTCTCTGCCTGCTAAAGCCCTGACTACAGCAAACAAATGCACGAGGCATGAACTAAAGGATGATATTGGCCACACAGATTTGTATGTTCTCAGCTTAGAATAAGAAAGAGGGAACTTCAGTGTACAATATAAGCTGAAATATACTTTATGTATCCCAAAAGTTTTGAAATTTCTGATGTCTAGTGCCTGTTTTTGGAGTGTGTAATCCAGGTTGTTTTTTTCTAGCTGCACTTTACAGATTTATTTATTTCTTTTTTAACAGAGAATCACTTTTAGCCAAAATATGAGAACCTCTGGGAACGCACCAGCCAAGTGTGAAACAGGTTGGATGAATGGCTGCAGAGACAAGCGATAAACGGAAGGACCGTCAGAGATTCCTAGTTTTTTTTTTTTTGTAAGATGTGAGCTTCAGTCCTGTTACTGCTGTCGCAAATAAATAACACTTAGAAATGTATGCAGTAAATAAAAGTATAATAACACCAAAGTTGTACATAGCACATACAACCAGTGCAGACCCTCATGGCTCTGAGCACATGCTATGTGGCTGCACTGATGCTGGGATCACCAGTGTAACATTAATCATGATGCATCTTTAGGGAGATATATATTCCATCATGATGATTGTCAATTAGCTGTCTCTATTAACAGGAGTAATCATTGGGCTGTTGCACATGTGTGCAGTGCATAATGCATAACTGCACAGTTTTTTTTCATATACATACAAATGTACTCATGTAAGTCACAGAGATGTTGCACATTTTTAACGAGATAAAAAAAAAATTGAAATCATTGTTACAGCAGCAAAGTTTTAAATCAACCTTCTGGCTCATTCAGTGCTTACTGTTCCATGTATTTGTTATATTAGCCTAGTTTTAGGTTTTATTCTAATAAACTGCCAGGTGCAAAGACCCAATTACTGTCCATTAGTTTTGCCCTTTTTTGGCTCTGCCCCTTACTGCCAAGAGGGGTTGTACGCACTGTGAAAAGGGAGTGTATTTGAAATGATGTGGGCTGGCAGACTCGCTCACATTTTTATTCTGTGGAACATTTGCCACCGTGTTTGCTCACATCACACACCAAAATTGCTTTCTCATTGAGGTTTGGAAATTACACACTCGAATAAGCACTGAATAAAACAAGATTTACTTAAAGCAGCTCCACGGGAGGCTCCTCTCTTTGAGCAGACACTCATACATTATCTATAGAATCTTCTGATTTGAATACATACCGTACCTGAATTGGGTTCCATGTGTGTCTGCATTGTGCATTTATGCAGGCTAAGTGTGGCTGAGCATTTGTCCTTAATTCAGATGATAATATCCCCTGTGACTCAATTTGGGTTAAGTGAAGAAAGAAGTCACTCCATAGGGTGAGTGTGTGTGTGTTTCACTGAATGCTCCACAGGGAAAGATCGAGCCCTGGGCTGCATTACTCACAGCCTGTTTGATACACGCATGCACAGATACACACACTGAACACAGACAGGACCCTGTGCACATGTCTTGACAGATATGTATGTTAAAATGCATCTCGAAATGAAGCAATAAACACATGGAGACAAGTGCGTACGGCTACTTAACGAGAACAGAATTCTATGTTTAAAAATAGCCATTTGGTCTGTGCTCTGGACCTATGTTACTCAGGTTATTAAATATTATCCTGTGGTCTTTGGGTATCTCATATGAAATAACACAGGGAGGGTGCCAGTTTCTCTTGGATCCCCCAGTAATTAAAACAGATGCAGTCACAAGGTGTTTCCAAAACCCTGCACAGCAGAGTGATACGAAATAAGAGAACATTATTAAATACCATACAGTGCAAGGCAAAATATAATCTTTACTTATTGGTAATAAGCTGCTGCAAAAAATGTAAGTGCAGTAAAGTATAGTGCCCAACCGATATATCGACCGATATTAGCCTTTTGCTGATATATTGATATCGACATTTACAATGGCCAATAAATGAACACTAAAAAAGTAAATAAGAGATGAGAGAAACACCCTTCGACCATGTTATGTTATGAGTGCAGATGTTACATAGTATTTCCACCAAGGTGAATTTGCAGAGTCCCTGGGTTTTTTTAAAACTCCATTATCATATTATCTTGTTAAGGACTCATAAATAACGACACATAACAAAATTTAAGGAAGCCTGCTTACGTTTGTGTGTCTAAAAATCCAATATTCTGGTATTTTTTTCTTTCAAATTGCTAAATATCACTATCGGTCTTAAAAATCCCATATCAGTCAGGCTCTAGTAAAGTGTGAATTATAAGTTTCATCACACCAAACAAATAATAGCCAGTGAACATATTGTATGTTACAGGTGATCATAAGCTGACTTGTGGGTTCAAATGAGGAAAAAGCACTGACTGGTCTGGGATTTAGAAGTCAATTTTACACTTGAACATGGCCTTTCAACCAAATATGAGTGGTGTTTAGACTTCTTCAGCATTTTTTCAACAGGTTTTTTGCTGTATGGGTAGTATCATATCATTAGATAACAGATCTTCCTGTTTGCGGGCTCTGTAGCATCTGGAGGGAGGAGTTGAAGTTAAATTCTGATCACCTCCTCTGGCTTGCTGCCTGGTTATACAAGCTCGAGGACTCTGACTCTCCTGACATCCACTCTTATCTTTCTTTCTACCTTTGTCTCCAAACAGCATATTTCTGATGCAGTCACAAATCACACATGATGCCCATAAGTTCTTTGCTTTCAAATCAAGCATCTTTAAATGCAAATTTAGCCTCCTCTCTTTATCTTCACTTAAGGCAGGTCATGACAATAGCTTTTCAGAGCAAGCTTAAGCTGAGCCTGAGCTGGAATCCCTTGTTTTACCCAAAAGACATCCAGCTTGTGGGTGAATTTGAGACTTGTGTAATTGTAGTAAGAGCACAAAGGAAAGGTATCAGCACAGTCCCACTGCCCATGAATGCTGGTGCGTGCGGAGGGGAGGGGAGAGAAAAGGAAAGGAAAGAGACTGAGTGAGTGTTTGTGCAAATACAGTTTTTTTTCTGCAATGCTTTCATCGGTTGTATGTATGATGAAAGTTTCCAATATATAAACCAAAGTAAATGGGAGATAGTGCGTTGCTGTCAGACATGCTGTTGTGTACCTGTGTGTGTTTGATGCCTTGAGGACTAAGTGAGACTCCTCCCCAGTTGCAGCAGGTGCTCAAGTGCCAAACAGATTGCCTTGCTATTGGCTGAGGTGCCATCCCGTGACTCGATGTACTGTCAGGGCTTTCAAAGTGAAACCTAACTCTTAAATTAAGTCTCCATATAGGCAGGCAACGAAAAACATGAAACGTAAACGACACTGGCTGAGCCCTTACAATCTGCTATCACTGCGGGTACTGATTCAAAACATCTCCACTATGATATGAACTTGCCTGTGAGACACATCAAGTAGAAAAATGACACGAATAAAAGACGGGCAGAACAGAATTACCTCCACGTAGGGCACCACTTTACAGGTAAATTCTCCCAGCAGCCAGGACTTCGTCAGTTCATGGAAAACCACCATAGGCAGACAGAAGAAGATGAGCACAAAATCCCACACAGCTAAATTTGCCAGCAAAGAGTTGGAAATGCTCTTCATGTAGTAGTTCTGGCACACGATGCACAGGATGGCAATGTTACCTGCTATGCCCACCAAAAATATTACCCCGGAGACGCACGTGATCGCGTAAGCGCCGTAAGTCTCACTTGTCACTGGGTAAAAGGGGTTCTTGATCTCTTCCCCGAAATCCTGCGAGCTGGGAGGGGTGATCGGCGTAGCGTCCCATGGGTTCTCCTCTCTGAAAGTAAAAAACTCACTCCTCCTGGTAAAGAGGTCAAAGGGCAGGTCGGTGGAGGTGAGGGCCACCGGTTTGGGGATAGGTTCCCACGGTGACTCGTGAGGCTGAGCCAAAACCACAGAGCTTTTGTTCAGCCGGTTTCTCCCCCTCTTCCACGCTTTCTTCTGTTCGTCTTTTGTGCCTCTCTTGTGCCTGTCGCCCTCCTCGGGTCCCCCTCCTCCCTCTCCCCAACCCATTGAAGAGGGCTTAGCCGCATTGTAGTGTCCACCTGCTGGCGTCCCCGTACTACTAAAACCGCCATTCAACTTTATCCTCCTATTATGGTGGCGCGTCGAGTCCCAATGTGAGACGGCGTTGGGATCCTCCACGGGTGTCAGAGTCCTATTGTAGTCGCGTTTGCTGTGTCCATTTCGCCTGATTTCTTCTGCTATTACCCTCTTCCAGGGGTGAGTGGAGTTAAGGGTCTCTCTGATAAGTGCCCGCTGCTCTGCCGAAGACGCACCTGTGGCGTACTCCGGCAAGAGCGCACGGTCCCGGGCTTTGTTTTGACGACTCTCCCGGAGCGAACCCTGGAAAGTCTTGCCAGAGTACGCGCTGCTGTTGCTGTCCTCTTTAATCCGAACTCCTCCATTTCGCAGAGATAATAATACATGTATATGGGCCAATAACACGAATAACGTCCTAGGCTGCAGAATCTGCATGATCCAGGAAATTACTGAGCGCAGTTTTGATCTTCAGGAGTGCATGATCATCACACCTCTGTGCCAGCTCGTGGGATACTCTTCTTTTTAGTCTACACCCATGTTGGAAACCTCACAATAAATGGCAAAGGGTTTCTTATTTTTATAACAGCTGCATTCGCAACGCGAGCTCTGCAAACTTGCAAGTATCTCAGTGCCGTCTTGTGCGCTATTTGCACTGCAGCTACAATAATCTACAAATCGCCGCCTCTTCCCCGTTTTCAAAGTCTTGGCATTAGTAGGACAGCGAATCAGTGTCCGGATCCAGAAAGGGAATTGTTGCATATACACGCACAAATCAGCACAACATCCCGTTTCCAGCAGAGAAAAAAAAAAAAAAAAAAAAAAAAGATCCTCTGTGAGTGTGTATGTTGTAAATTCACTGGGTTGGGTCGGCAGCAGCAGCGTCAATGCGGTGCAGTCCGGGCAAAGCCCATCAGGCTGTGATGCACGGGAGTGGAGAAGAGAGAGAGGGAAAGAGGAGGGGTAGAAATCGGTGTCTTCTCTCTCCGTATCTCTTCCCTTCCTCCTTTGCGTCTAGTATCTTCCCTTCTTCGCTTTCTCCTTGAGTAGGACCGTGCGCTGGAAGAAAATGCACTCCCCTGGCGGCTAACCCCGATCTGTCACTCTTCATCCATCATGGAGCATCCAGCGGCCCCGGAGCAGGCTACGGTTACAGCCCCCCCGGCAGACAAGCCTGCCACGCCCGACAAGACGTGCTAATAAATATATTAGCCATTTTTTTTTTCTTTTTTTTTTCTTTTTACGCATAGGCGGCGCTGTGATATCGACGCGCATTTAAGTAGATGCCCTCTAGTCTAATTTGTTTAGACCCAAATAGGAACTAAATTACTGGGTAAAAATATATATCCTTGATTCAAGAAGAAAACCAACTTTCAAAGAAAAATGATACTTAATATGGATTAATGATTAATGTTTTGTATAATTTCACTGATATAAAGTTGTTGCCCATTAAAAGCAGCTCTCAGCTTAAATCGTTGCCACATACATCCCTCTCTACTTTGGCGCACCGAGTCATTCAGATTCAACCCTCACTGGCTACAAGCTTCACTTAGTCTTCCTCTGATCCCAGAACGGCTCACTGTAGGCAGTATACAGTAGACATTGATTTCGACTTGTTTACAGCTGTACCATAAATCATTCAAAAGGCCTTTAAAATGAGTTTTGACTCTGACCTAAAGCTTGACTCAGAGGCTTTAACACCAGACACTTGACATTGTAAGAACTGGCATAAAAGAGAGGAAACATTTCCTCCACGCATTGCAGTGTTAATTAACGGAACCTTTCTGGAGACCGCTTGCTGTGTTAATGCACTCGAATTCAACTTTGACTCGACTGGGCTTATATGCCAATCTTCTCCGTCTTGCAATTTCTTCATTTTGAGTTAAGTACTCAAACCACTATTGTGACCAAACAGCGCTAAAGAGCAGAGACTCAAAAGTCAGTGTAATTATGATCTACAGGACATTTCTGCGGCATAAATTTGGGGAGAAAATGGAGAAAAAAACTAGTCAGCAAGAAAGCAAAGATGTCGCAGCAAGGAGGCAAAAGTCATGAAAAACCAGTTTAAATAACTAAAAGCAGGCTAATTGATAAGCTCTTCAAAGGATAATGAGAAAATATCTAAAATTAATGGTTACAGCAGATAAATGTTTTAATAGTTCATCTGAAATGTTTGTGGCCATAGAACTCTGGCGCTGATAAGTGAAACCAATGCAGAAGAGCACTGAGTAGGAATGATTGTTTACCTTAGTAAACATTTTCCATGTGAGTTCATGGTCACTACATTCAAAGCATATTTAATAGAGCGTGACATTCACGTTGTAAATTATGGTTCTACTTAAAGTAAAATAGAAGATAAAGCAGGGTGTGCTTTATTGTGTAGTGGCTAGTTTCTACTGTATAGTTTCCTTGATTTCTCAGTCAGCCACCCTTTCTTTCTTTTGGTTTCAAAACACCAAAATGATGATGGCTCAACCTTAAAGCTTCAAAAGAATAGTCTCCTAAACTAGTACAATGCTAAGTTGTTAATTTAGTTATCTGAGTTCTCTACTTGGCTGTTGTTCGCTTTGTATTTAGTCCTGTGTTTCAGCTCACAGGTTTCCCCTGTTCCCATGTCTGTTTGGTGTTTTATTGTTTTTTGTTTATTCTCCTGATAAGTAGATTTCATCCTGGTCTCTGGTGCTTGTGCTGTAGTTTAAGTCCCCCATCAGTGGTCCTTCCTCTTGTGTCTAGTTTCTGATGTTCTGTTCTTGTTCCTCTACTGTGGGTGCTGTACTCCCTAAGTGTGCCCGCTTTTGGAGTTTCTGTTTCCATGTCCACTTCCTGTTTTACTTTAGCAGTCCTTTGTATTGTTTTATTCACTTTGTTTTTTTTTTTTTTTGTCTTGTTCAATTGTGCCCCCTGGTGTGTCGTATCTCCCCGTTTATCTCATGTATATATTGTTTGTGTCCTCTTGTTCTTTGTCACATTGTCTCACTCAGGTAGTGTGTTTCCTGGTTCTGAGTTTCATGTATCCCTAGTTGTTGACTTATTAGATTCACTTGAGCTTTCTTAGTTTCCTTGTACCTGATGTGAAACCAGCAATGAAGTTGTGTATTTCTGAGTTCACACTTTGCCTCCTGAGTCCTGTGTTTGGGTCATTATCCCTGCCTGATGCACTCATATGTCGGGGCTGTTGAATGTTTACAAGGCTCTGTGGACTGGACATGCTAGCTGGGCACATCTTGGCTTTATTCATGCATGCATGTTCAGACATGACTGTGCATTAGTGAGCTGTGGTGGTTTAATCCGACAGGTTTACTCACTGCTCCTTTGGTGACAGCGTTTTGTTGTTTTCACACTGTGGTCAGGTCGCATGACTAGACCAGTAGACCTTGATTTTATGTTTCATTTGTGGTCTTGGGGTGCCACCATGCCACTTTGTTGTATAACAGCGTAATAACATATTTCCAGCACTCCTTGTAGCACTGGGCCTGATTGCTGACCACTTGCATTAGATATTATCCCATTGATGCAGGGCAATTCTGTATGCTACATAATTATTATTTATATATTACAAATGGCTTATTTACTAGTCTGTAAGTATGTGCATTTGCATAGTTATGCAAATATATGCACCTTTTGGACGAAAACAGGATGTCCAACATGTCCAAAAGCAGGTCAGACATCCTAAAGCACATATTTCCTAAAAAGCCTATGCCCTCTAGATTGGATACGACGTGCATTGATACTTGTCTCACCCTCCTCAATGCCATGGATATGACATTGTTCTACAATGTTTATCATACTGAAATACATTGCTTTTCAACAGGCTTGTGTACATGAGGCTGAAACAGCAATGAATCCCAAAAAATTAACATTCAACTTCAACCCTCCAGCATTAATAATGGGTAGGCTCAGGTGACAATGAAGTGCTATGATGGGGGGGGGGCACAAATAAAATTTTTTGCTTAGGGCCCCTTCAAGGCTTGGGCCGGCCCTGCACACCCATAAACAAACACATGCACAAAAGCATGACCTATGATTAAGGATGTTGAGTAGCTCAGTCAATATTTCAAGAGACTCTCAGGACTAAATTAAATGAGCCTATTATATCTCAAGTACCCTAAGTACTGTAAATGGACTCACCCTGCTGCAGGCACTGACTGCACATTGCAGCATTGTGAGAAAAGTGAAAGATGCGGAACACATTCACAAACTTAAGGATGATCACAAACACCATGGATGTGTGTAACACCTTAGTCGTTACAGGGTTTGGACCAGATGACAGGTTCGGCTATGGAGAGTAGAGTTAGTGTCACCACAATTAAGGACCACAGACCAAGAGAATAAATTTAAATTAGCCGGCAAGATTTATTTACACACAACAAAAACCATAAAAGACTTTGACAACAGAAAACACAACAGCATACACCTTCCTGGTGTATAATCCCTCTTTTTGTTATCTTAACCAAAAGAAATAACTTAAATTTAGGGTTATTTGTTCAGTTCCCTTTGGTTTGTCTGTTTGAGTTAACTCAGTAGTCACTAAACCTAGTTTAGTTCTCTAGCTTCAAAATCTATTTATCTATTTTATTATTATTTTTTTTTTAAAAAGTTAATACAAAAATTAGGCTCTGTATTCAGATTCGGCAGACTCAATGTTATGTTAGGTTTAACCAACAAAATAGTTTGCAATCTCAATAATATCACAGCAGTACCACACAGGGTCATTCAATATTAAAATAAAAATATTGAACCAAAAGACACAACTCAAAATAATCCAGCAAAAGGCTGAACAAGGTGCGATGCACATGAGAGTCTCTTTTCTTTTGTCCTGCTGTTGATCCCTCTATTGTCTGTGTTCTGCGCTAGTCTTGAATCCACTGCTGTTAGCAGTCAAGGATAAATCCTACCAGTTCGGATGAAAACGGTCAACACTCCGCAGACAGCATGTTGCTCCACATGCACAGATCAGCAAATTCACAGTTCATCAGGTCCGGTGGCTCGCCATCTCGTCTCACCGCGTATGAAGTCCCACTTCAGTACTAGCTCAACTTTTCTCCACTCCAACTTAAATGGCCAAGTCCCATTCAGCAATGTACACACGTCTGAAGGGCAGGATAAAGTGGAAAAACAAAACAATTTCTCAAAAAATTAAAGATATTCTTTTAGATAAGTTTCCTTTGTTTAATAACGGCAGCTCGACGTCTGTGTGTCTGCAGCGATCTTGGTCAGAACCGAAAAGAATCCGGTTGGCTACTACCAGTCACATGGGCCACGCTGGGACACTTTCAGAATAAAAGCTTGCCTATTTAAAATTTCAACCATACATATTTTTAACCAACCAATAATCATCCATGGATTGAATGCTTGGTTTTAATATTTTTAAACCAGTTTTTTCCAGATGAAATAATAAACAAAAATAAATTTTAATCAGGTTTTTACCTCATGCACACTGTCACCTGGGTTACACTCTCCCCTCTAAAATCTATGCAAGTCCCTTTGCATAGTGCATATGTTCAGACTATTTAAGGTGCTTCAATGGAATTAGTTATCGCTTCACTTAAGCTTTGAAATAAAGACTCAACTATGATAATAAGAGGGTTTCCCAACTCAGGGTAAGTTAAGAGTTTTGGCTTTGTTCTTTCTCGAGAAGACCTTCTGACAGTTGGTTGTGTATCAGGGTCATGCTCTTCTGTGTTATTATCCACGGGTTCGTTCTCCTTCATTTGGTTCTGAGTTGCTTCCTCTGCTTCAGGTGCAGTTTCCACTTCACCAGTGTCTGTTTCCATTTCTTTTTCCATTCCAGGTACAGGTAAGTTTTTGAGATTCAGTGGCATATCCGGTTCGGAATCAGATCCAATAATTTGCTCATTACATCCATCTGGAGCAATTTCAGGAACTGTCACAGGTTCTGAGACTGTTGCATTATCAAAGGTTGGTTGCTCAACAGTAGAATCTGAATGATTACTGGGAGAAAGGACCACTTCGTATTCCTTTATGGACTTTGAAACTTCCAGAGGAGCAACTGGAGGATAATACAATAGGTAGTTATCCTCATCGTCCAGGTTGTAATCCAGGTCTTGTTCGTCAGGATCAGTTATAGGGTGCTGACGTGTACTTGGCCGGCTTGGCTTTTCTTGCTCTGAGGAGACATTCACAGGAACGGTGGGTAAAAACCCACATGGCAACAAAAGGTCTCTGTGAAGAGTTCTTGTGGGACCAGCCTGATGCTCAGGCTTGACAGTGTATACAGGTAAGTTGCCCTTTTGACTCAAGACAACATGTACCACAGGTTCCCACTTATCAGCCAACTTGTGTTTGCCTCTAAGCCGGACATTCCTCACAAGTACACGATCACCAATATCAAGGACAGATTCAGTGACATATTTGTCATAACGGGCCTTGTTCCTTTCAGCAACTTTCGCAGCATTTTTGGTAGCTATTTGGTAGCTCTCCTGAAGATGGGATCTGAGTGCTTTGACATACTGCGAGTGGGATTGTTGCTGACGACGATTTAAAGGAACATTGAAGACAAGGTCAATTGGCAGCCTAGGTTGTCTTCCAAACATTAACTCATAGGGTGTAAACCCAGTGCTTTCATGTTTGGTGCAGTTATAGGCGTGCACAAGTGGCTTAACAAAGTCACGCCAGTGTCTCTTGTCTTCGTCTTTGAGTGTTCCAAGCATGTTGAGTAATGTTCTATTAAACCGTTCAACCGGGTTTCCTCTAGGATGATAAGGTGTCGTTCTGACCTTTTGGATACCAGCAAGGTCACAAAGGTCTTGAATAAGCTTTGACTGAAAGTCTGCTCCTTGATCAATGTGCAACTTTTCGGGAAATCCATAGTGAACAATGAAGTTTTCCCACAAAGCTTTGGCTACAGTTTTAGCCTTCTGGTTGGGAGTAGGAGTTGCTACAGCGTATTTAGTGAAGAAATCAGTAATGACGAGAACATCTTTGGTGTTGCTCCGGTCTGGTTCAATAGTCAGAAAGTCAATACAGACTAGTTCAAGAGGTCTGGTGACTTGGATGTTTACCAGAGGCGCTGCCTTCTCAGGCAGTGCCTTTCTGAAAACACATCGACTACAGGTTTTGATCTTTTGCTCAACATCTGCGGCCATTCTTGGCCAGAAAAATCTGGATCGCACTAGGTCGAGAGTGCGGTCTATACCAAGATGACCCATGTCATCATGGAGACTTTTTAAAACCATGAGTCTGAGGCTCTCAGGTAAGACCAGTTGACACTGAGACTCTTCACCAACTTGCCTCTTTCTGTAGAGAATCCCATTCTGCAACTTAAGCTTTTTTAGCTCTCGCAGAAGGATGGAAAGTTGTGGGATCTCCTTTCGCACAGCAGGGGGTGATGTTTCACCTGTTTCAAGCTGGCGAATGATTTCATTGATCGCAGGGTCATCCATTTGATGTTTTTTTAACTCTTCTACTGAAATGCATGGAATGACTGGATTACTGTCACACTGATCAAAACCATCAGGAATGGCATTAGCTGACATGGACAGGGAAGTTACAAGTGGACACGTAAATGCATGGTCATTTGTGTCCGAGGAATGGAGAATTAGGTGTTTTTCACAAATTGCATTGACAGCATTTTGAGAAACATGAGTGAACAGATCAGTACCAGGTAAGTGGTGCTGAAGGAACTGACTGATTCGCTCTTGTTCTTTCTGGGAAACAATGTCATTTACTGGTTCTGGGTGGGGACGGCGGGATAGCCCGTCCGCATCTATGTTTTGTTTCCCTGCTCTGTACTTGAGCTGGAAATCAAAAGAGGACAGAGCAGACAACCAACGATAACTGGTTGCATCCAGCTTAGCTGTGGTCAAGATATAAGTTAAAGGGTTGCTGTCAGTAACCACAGTGAAAGCATTTCCATACAGGTAGTCACAAAACTTTTCAGTTACAGCCCACTTTAGGGCTAAAAACTCGAGCTTGTGAGCTGGATAATGGCTTTCACTCTTTGACAGTCCCCGGCTTGCATATGCGATTACACGCACCTCTCCTCCCTGCTCTTGATAAAGAGCAGCCCCTAACCCTGTTGTGCTTGCATCTGTGTGTAGCAGATAAGGCAACTTGGGGTTGGCAAACCCTAACACAGGAGCTGTAGTGAGTTTGTCAATTATGGTCTCAAATGCCTGTTGGCAACTTTCTGTCCATCTTTCTCCAAAAGGGGCCTTTGGCTGAAAGTACTGGACATCTGGTGTTTTAGGACTATTACCCTTCCTCAGTGGTGGGTATCCGGCAGTGAGATTGGTCAGGGGTTTCACAATTTTGGAATAGTCTTTGATAAATCGTCTGTAATACCCAGCGAAACCTAAGAAGGAACGGAGCTCTTTGAGGTTTCTGGGACTTGGCCATGTTTTCAGGGCTGCGACTTTTTCAGGGTCTGTTTCAACACCCTGTTGGGAGACAATGTGTCCCAAGTACCGTACTGATGTCTGGAAGAACTTGCACTTTTCCAGAGACAGTTTCAGCCCATATTCTTTAAGGCGATTGAGGACATGAAGAAGGCGTGTTTCATGCTCCTCAAGGGTTTCGGAGAAAACTATAAGGTCGTCCAGAAATACTAGGACTTCCTTAAGGTTTATGTCCCCCATACATTTCTCCATCAGCCTTTGAAAAGTGCTGGGAGCGTTCGTTATGCCTTGGGGCATCCTATTGAACTCCCAAAACCCCATGGGGCATACAAAGGCTGTCTTGTGCTTGTCTGCCTCGTCCACCTCAATTTGGTAGTACCCACTTTTGAGGTCAAGGACCGAGAACCACTTCGATCCAGTGAGGGCTGAGAATGCCTCTTCCAAGTTGGGAATGGCATAGGCATCTTTGATGGTGTGCAGATTTAGCTTTCGATAATCGACGCAGAGTCTTACATCTCCATTCTTCTTCCTCACCACCACTATTGGCGAAGAAAATGGTGAATCAGACTCGCGGATTATTCCTGCCTCACTCAGTTCTTGCAAATGTTTTCGAACAGCATCAAGGTCCTGAGGTCGTACTGGACGGGGCCTGTGTTTGAAAGGCGTTTCATCACTCAGTTTTATTTGATGTTTTACCTTGTTTGTACAACCAAAGTCTGTATCATGTTGTGCAAAAACTTCAGGCATAGTACTGAGTTTTTATACAATCCGCTCTTTCCATTCAGCTGGAACTGGAGAATCAGCGAAGTTGAGATTTAGCACTGTGGATTCTTTTGATTTGGGTGGCTGCGTGGATTTTAGTATTTGGCTGGTTGTCACTATCTCCTGCATAGCATGGATTTCAGCGATGACACTCTTTGCAGGAATAATAATGTCATGTTTGCTCTCATTTCGCACAACAACTGGAAGCTTTTGTGAGGGCCTTTCAGGAAAGGTGAGTAAACAATTGGTGACTAGAATGCCACCAGGCAAAGAGGATGTGGAGGGTGGCTCAACAACAACCCACTTGTCTGGGGTTTTAGTGTTAACATGGACTGACCCCTCCAACACTCGGCTCTGGCCTGCAGGTATAACTTCTGGCTCTTTTCCAGATAGTCTAACAAGTCCGAGACTACTGTTTTCCTTCTGCTTGTGTCTCTGTTGCAACACGCTTAACACCACTCTGTAGCCGTAAGGTAGTGCATGGAGATCTGCACCGGTCAAGAAGAAATGCTCATAGAGAAGGTCAAGAGTGTTGGTACCAATCAAAAGAGAGGACTGGGCATTAGAACGTGTGTCTGGGACAACTAATGCAAAGGTGGACACGGTCATTTCAGAACCAAAACAGCTCTGTGGGAAGGTAATCTCGACCTCAATGAAACCTGAGTAAGGAACATTTTGACCGTTTGCAGCTTCAACTTCCAGCAGCTCATTTATTGGATGAATTTCCAGGTGAGAGAGATTGTTTTCATAGAATGAGTGTGACACGGTAGTCACCTGAGATCCTGTATCAAGAAGACAACTGCTAACCTGACCATCAATTTGGACTTGAGCAGTATACTTAGCTCCAACTAAGCCTTTAGGTAGTTTAACAGTGGTTGATTTGTTGTGCAGTCTCTTTTTTCTGAATGACTGTTTCAGAGAGGGACTGGTCTCATTAACAGCACCCATCTGTCCCGCAATGAGGGCTGTTTTTAGTTTAAAGAATGGGATGAGTTTTGATTGTTCTGTTTATCCCAAAGTAACTGTTTGTCTTTTAATTGTTTCCTTTTATCAGCAACCAAGGATGGGTTTGGGTCATTTGAGCATGCAGAGGCAATATGCCCATCTTCACCACAGTGGAAACAATACCACGGCTTTGGTCTGTTCCTTGTGGCTTGAAGTGTAGTGGAGATTGGCTCAGGCATTTTGGGTCTAGGCTTTGTCTTAGCATTAGCTTGTGGTGTGCTGGGCTTCTTTTTGGGAGAACCTGGTGGCTTAAGTCTAGCAAGATGGCTCTGAAGCTCAGTGATCTGTGCCTTCAAATCTGCGACCACATTGCTTGGAGGAGCTGTGGGTTGGTCCGCTTTCTGTGCTCTTAATCTTGTCAATTGAGTTTGCAGCTCAGTTATTTGTGTTCGCATTTCAGTGATTTGATGTTGCAAAATGGGCTCCGATGTATCAGTGGCTGCTGCAAGGGCGTGGGAAGACACTTTTGGTCTTGTAGCAGCAAAGTGTTTTTTTATTCGGCTTTCTTTTGCAACATGTTTATCTTCCTCCACTCTCAACTGTAGCAACAACTCTGCAAATGGAGGAGGGTTATCTTTTTGTCGCTCGAGCTGAAGGTCTGCCAACAATGCGTTATCCCAACACCCACGACAAAACTGCCGTAGTAGGTGTCGGTCTGCCTCGCTAGCTGAAACACCACCTCTGTTCAAAGCTTTGGAGAGAGCTGTATGTAATCGGTGGAGGTAATGTGATGGCTTTTCACCTGCATCCTGCAGTGTGTTAAGAAATTTAGCAAAAAGCTCATCGCCATCTTCCACTGTACCAAATGCTGAATTGAGCAGCTCAAGGTAAGCTGAAGGCAAAGCTTGAGGGCCTAAATGTTTAACTATATTGGCTGCAGGAGGTACAAGACTGTCTGAAATTTTCCGTGAGCACTGCAAGTCAGACAGATCAGGATCTTGCTGCATAAGCTCAACACTGTGGCGCCATGTGTCAAAGTCAACCTCGTGACTAGGGCAAGGTAACCTGCCTGAAAAGGGTCTCAGGCGAAAGGATGCACTCGCCTGCGAGACTGGAGATTCACTCCGAACTATGTGCTCCACAATAACCTTTTGAACCTCTGGGTGGGTTATAAGGGTTTTTGGAACATTGCATGGCAGATCAGGTTGTGTTGGCTTGCCTGAATCAGATTCAGTTACATTTAAGTTGGTTTCATTCACCTTAACTGGGTCACTTGGAAGAGCTTGTGATTGTTGGGTGACTGTGGCTGTAGGTCTACTTTGTGTTTCTTGCATAGGAAATGCAGTTTCAGCTGGTTCTGGATCACCAGCAACTGACTGACTGCATTCAGACAGATGCTCATGCAAAACATCCTCAAAAGGCTTGCCACTTAATTTGGCGATTTTCTGTAGTTCACTAATCAAGCTGTGGGTGGCGCTGGTTGTAACAGCTGACACATATTCCGTTGACAGGGCTCTGATGTAAGGGACTCCAGTAGGTCTCTCAAATTTGTAGGGCAGCAAGGGTTCAAGCGCTATCAAGGCAGTTCCACTCTCATACTCCACAATGGCATTTTTGGGGTAGGGAGAGTGGAGATCATCAACTTTAATGGTTCTCGAGATGCGCCCATACTTGTTCAGGAAGTCAGATAACTCTTCATCAAAGTCTGCATCAGTGAAGCCCCCAATGATAACTGAGTTAGGGATTTTAATGTTTTCTTTATCAACAATGTCCATTTTTGCCGGTCTTGGCCTATTTTGAGGTCTGGGTCAAAAATAAGGTTTTATGGTTCTATTTACAGTGTGGTTAAGGTTTTATTACTACTCTCCTGGCTGGCTCGCCACTTTTGTACTGTAACACCTTAGTCGTTACAGGGTTTGGACCAGATGACAGGTTCGGCTATGGAGAGTAGAGTTAGTGTCACCACAATTAAGGACCACAGACCAAGAGAATAAATTTAAATTAGCCGGCAAGATTTATTTACACACAACAAAAACCATAAAAGACTTTGACAACAGAAAACACAACAGCATACACCTTCCTGGTGTATAATCCCTCTTTTTGTTATCTTAACCAAAAGAAATAACTTAAATTTAGGGTTATTTGTTCAGTTCCCTTTGGTTTGTCTGTTTGAGTTAACTCAGTAGTCACTAAACCTAGTTTAGTTCTCTAGCTTCAAAATCTATTTATCTATTTTATTATTATTTTTTTTTTAAAAAGTTAATACAAAAATTAGGCTCTGTATTCAGATTCGGCAGACTCAATGTTATGTTAGGTTTAACCAACAAAATAGTTTGCAATCTCAATAATATCACAGCAGTACCACACAGGGTCATTCAATATTAAAATAAAAATATTGAACCAAAAGACACAACTCAAAATAATCCAGCAAAAGGCTGAACAAGGTGCGATGCACATGAGAGTCTCTTTTCTTTTGTCCTGCTGTTGATCCCTCTATTGTCTGTGTTCTGCGCTAGTCTTGAATCCACTGCTGTTAGCAGTCAAGGATAAATCCTACCAGTTCGGATGAAAACGGTCAACACTCCGCAGACAGCATGTTGCTCCACATGCACAGATCAGCAAATTCACAGTTCATCAGGTCCGGTGGCTCGCCATCTCGTCTCACCGCGTATGAAGTCCCACTTCAGTACTAGCTCAACTTTTCTCCACTCCAACTTAAATGGCCAAGTCCCATTCAGCAATGTACACACGTCTGAAGGGCAGGATAAAGTGGAAAAACAAAACAATTTCTCAAAAAATTAAAGATATTCTTTTAGATAAGTTTCCTTTGTTTAATAACGGCAGCTCGACGTCTGTGTGTCTGCAGCGATCTTGGTCAGAACCGAAAAGAATCCGGTTGGCTACTACCAGTCACATGGGCCACGCTGGGACACTTTCAGAATAAAAGCTTGCCTATTTAAAATTTCAACCATACATATTTTTAACCAACCAATAATCATCCATGGATTGAATGCTTGGTTTTAATATTTTTAAACCAGTTTTTTCCAGATGAAATAATAAACAAAAATAAATTTTAATCAGGTTTTTACCTCATGCACACTGTCACCTGGGTTACATGTGCACATGCACATATGCAAACATGAAAATAGATGGCACATTTAGAGATTTTAGGCATGAAAGTATGTGGGCATGTGCAACCCCAATTCCTCTCGCATAAAATGTAAATAAAAATGTAACACAATGATCTTGAAATATCATTAACCCATATATTACCCACAATAGAAAAAAAATATCAGATGTTTAAACTCAGGCATTTTAGTACATTTTGGAAAAAATGGATACTGAATGAGAGCAGGACTAAGAGGAGACAGACAATCTAGCTTGCTCAGTTCATAAGCCGTCATCTCTGATGGTATGGGGGTGCATTCATGCCTATGGAATTAGCAGCTTGCACATCTGGAAAGGCACCATCAGTACTGAAAGATACATAAAGGTTTTAGAGGAGCACATGCTCCCATCCAGTGACCTCTTTTTCAGGGAAGGCCTTCCATATTTCAGCAAGATAGTGCTAAGCTGCATACTGGATCTATTCCAACAGCATGACTATGTAGTAGAAAAGTTCAGATGCTGAACTTTTCTACTACATAGTCATGCTGTTGGAATAGAAAAGTTCAGATGCTGAACTGGCCTGCCTGCAGTCCACACATTTCACCAACTGAAAACATTTGGTGAAACATCATGAAATTAAAAATATAGAAAAGAAGACCCAGGACTATTGAGCAGCTGGAATCTTCTATCAGAGAAGAATGGAACAACCTTCCTCTCACAAGAGTCCAGAAACCTCCTCAGTTCAGACATTTACAGACCATTGTTAAAAGACAAGGGGATGCTACTCAGTGGTAAACATGGCCCTGTCCCAAGTTTTTTGAGATGTGTTGCTTCCATCTAATTCAAAATGGCCTTACTTTTTCTTAAAATGGTTCATTTTCTCAGTTTAAGCATTTGAAATGTTTTCTAGGTTCTATTGTGAATTAAATATGTTTGTGAGCTTTGCAAATCATTGCATTCTGTTTTTATTTACATTTTACACAGCATCTCCGCTTTTTTTGGAATTGGGTTTGTCCAATCCTCAAACAAGGATGCGGTTCTGAAAATTTGTATATCTACAGTCGTGCTTACTCTCTGTGTTTGTGTTTTTCCAAAAACATATGTTGTTTGCGGGAGAATTTGAGAAAGGGGAGAGCGAATTGGCAGACACAGCGGACATCTAGCAGGTGACCTTCTACATCAAATAGGTGATTGGAGCCAATTCCATCTAGGGGAGCACACATACACACAGTCACACACTCTACACACTTGCACACGCTTCCAAGTTTCACTAGGGGGTAGAATCCTGAGGATTGATCATTTGAGTTGCTGATTCCAGAGTCCTCATTTGACATTGATTTGGCTTTGTAAAAAAAAGTTTACAACAAAGTTCACACAGTTTTTTTTTAGATGCAGTCAATGTGAGTCCAATATTATGCAGTATTAAATCAGCTGGGAGTAATGTGTTTTGCTCAAAGACATGCAGTTAAGAAGAGGACGGGATCTCTCATTCACTTCCTGCATCTTAAATTTTCATTGCAAACATGCCATTTAATACACTGGTACATTAGGATTAATGGAAGCATTTATTTTTTTCCTCTTTAAATGAGCACAAAGTTAATCACACAGTAAATGCTCAGCATCTGTCAGGCTTCACAAGTTAAATACTTCAAATTAAGCAGTGTTATGCGACCTTGAGAACACCACCGCGCCAACTTGCGTTACCATTTTAATCAGCTGGAAAGCAGCACTTCATATCTACTGTGTGTGCGGTCCACAGGGACTCCGCAAGATGCCGTTTGTGGGTGGAGATAAAGACGAGAGGTTCTCTCACAGATGTAGTCATGCATGGAAACAATCAATGGTTCAAACACAGAGGGACATTAAAGGGCACACAGCATGCCTGTACACACATGAAATACAAATGAAGGCATAAATGCGCATATGAGCAGCAGGAGCCACGCACTCATGCACAGACGAGTCTAGAGTTTAGTAGGGCATGAAGTCAAGTCAGACGAACATGCGAGGGCCATGAAGATTTCATGGATTTTACCGTGTGCTTCGCAGAGTTAATTAGAAATGCACGCACTTACAAATACACCCCCCCAACACACACACACACACAAAAAAAAACCTGCATAGATGCTCCAATGAATTATAGAAACATTCAATTTGATTTCGTTTGATTAGAGTGCAGGAGGGTCCAGAGGGTGTAAACAGTTTTCATACTTGCATACTAATTTGAATAATTTACACCGCCACTTCTGTGTGGTTTTGTCTGGAAAAGTTATTGTTCCAACTGAATCCACAGGAACAATAATTTATAATAATCAGCTATAAATTATATCAGGCTGGGAGCCTTTAGCTTCAATATGTAAAATCATGCTGCTGTGAAATTATCAACTGAAGCTACAGGAAAGTTCAGAGTAATTTTAATGAAATTTGCTTTTAACAACATTCGACCCTGCACACTTGTGTCTCTGCTCTTCTGAATCTTGAATTTGATTTGCTCTTGTGCAAGGTCAGGCTTTAATCATGCTGCTTGGAGCATAACTCAGTAGGTTGTTGTTTTAATTGCTTTTCACTAAAATTATTATTGTGCTTTGAGCTTCGTCCTATTCCGAAGAATAACACTAGCTTGCTATCAGCATGCGCATAGTGAGGATTTCTGCCAGGCTGCAGTCATGATAAATGAAAGAGAGACTTAAATGTGTAACCCAATGCTGCCATCTAGTTGTGTTAAACAGAACAGCAGAAACACAGGTGACAGGTAACGTCACAAGTTCTTTAGATCATTGTTCACTTGTTTTGTACTGCTTGTACAAAAAAACCCCAGGATGTATAACTGCAGTCTACATCCTTGTAAATTACCAATGTCAGTAAATAACTGAAACAGGCTATCTTGCACTAGATTAACACATATAAGCAAAATACAGTAATGATATTTACACTCACTGTATTTTTTTAAAGCACTCATTTAGCTTGTTTACAAGCAGGAACAGATAGACCTCCATGGTCTTATAGGTTCAGGACAGTTCTATGTTTGATAACTCATGCAGATTTTGTCTGGTAAGGGGTGGTGGAAGGGACGCTCTCATTTGTCTTCTGTGAAGTGTGTAGTGTGGTGCTGTATGGAGTATGCTGTGTATCATCATTAGAATTTTTTTCAGTGCATGTCTGGTGCTCATCTTTTGGGCCAAGGAGTTAAGTAAGTAAGCAAGTAAATTTTATTTATACATCTATTTTCTTCCACTTATCCAATTTAGGTTTGGGGTGTGTGGGTGGAGCTTATCCCAGCTGCCATAGGGTGAGAGGCGGGGTACATTCTGGACAGGTCACCAGTCTGTCACAGGGCTAATTCATCCATTCATTTTATTTATATAGCACATTTAAAGTGACTTACACAAAATAAAATGAAGATGATGTCTGTTTGTCCTGTACTCTTGTCCTCCTTCAGCTGTGCATATTTAGTAAAAATCAGTCTGTTTCAACTTGATGACTGCTGCTGGTTTCCAGTGGTCATGCTTTTGGAGATGAATGCTCTTGACCTTGCTGGTAACCTCTCCTAGCGTGAACATCTCTGTGACTGACCACTTTTGGCTCAAGTTGCTGGTGAGTGTTTGGTACGACTGAGTGCAGACGATGACTCATGAACAGCTGAGCTGGTGATCTGAAGCTGGCAACAGGAGACTCAGGTAGGGTTCCCTCCGATTGGCTCTGGCCTTTTCCATCAGTGATTTGGCAGTCAGCATAGATTTCACTCTCTGGGGATAATGTGAAGTGATGGTTATGTGAGTAAAAGACAAACACATTTCAGCTGTGACACTGGCGTGGGTAAATGGACTAGTTCTTATGTCGCGCTTTTCTGCTCTACTTGAGCACTTAAAGGGCTTTATACAACATGCCTCATTCACCCATGCACACATTAGCACTTGTTCTTCTGTGCCTAAGTGCTTTCTATCTAAAATTCACACTCCAATAAAAGGGTGCAGCACACTTTGGCATGCAGACTGGAGCTGCCAGGGATCGAACCACCAACCGAGTTTTCTTTTGGTGTTCTTGGTTCATCTCATTTCCTCTCTGTGCCCTGCTATATTTAATTTTGTCTGCTCTCTTTAATTCCCTCATTTCTCTTTTTCAGTATTCTCTTGTCCTCATTTTTTAATGGAGTCTCTTTCACTGCTTCTTTTGCCATATCGTCTTCCTCTCTTTATGTCCAAGGGTCGCTCTCTCAAAGACAGGAGCAGAAAAATTACCCCAGCGTATTTTCGACAGTTTTCATAATTGTATCTTTATGCATTCTTTTTAAAAATCTGTCGTTAAGTTTTCCTCCATTATTTCTCTCACCTTTGTGATTAGTCTCATGTTCTCCCTCCATTTCTGACCAAGAACATAATTAATGCCCAAACAGGTGGAAATGTGATCTTATAAAACATTCATAGTGATTATCTTAATGTGGAAAAAAGAGAGAAATGGAGAGAAAAGATTGCTGTGAAGGGGCTTTGAATGCATCTTGATTAAACAGATACATTAAAAAAACCCTGCAGACTTTATCCACATAAACCACCATGCTTCCTCTCCCATTTACACACAAACGTTTAAAAACACAAAGCCACACACTGCAAGAGAAGCACAAATTTCCTCTCACAGTAAGGCAGCTGCAGGATATCCTATTGTTTGCAGGGATCGCTGCATTAACACTGCTATATGATTGCAGTAAATGACCCCTACCGAGATACAATTACAGTAAATGGTCGCTTCTTACTGGTACTGTACCTAATATGCTGGAAGTAGATGAATGAGTCTCGCAGGGAGGCGAGATGCAGCAGTTGACTTCTTGAACCTAATATTTAATTAGCTAACACCCCATATGTGCTGACATCCTAGAGAATACTTATATAATACGTGCATGAAATAATTTAAGGCACTGAATGGGAGGAGTTTCTTTTTATTTGTCATTTTTCCCTTAAATTTATAATAAATTAATATCTCTTATATATAAATATGATTCATAATGAATAAAAACATCTGTAATGTTACCAATCAACTAAAGATACAGTGGAAACAGCAGGGAAAAACAGGTGAAACAAATGAAACTAATAACACAAAGGAAGCAAAATAAAACACAAAGCACAGGGAACATAAGACTGTCAAAATAAAACAGGAAGTGACCAACCATGAAGCACACACTTAACAGAACACGAGGAATAGAATACACAAGAGACAACGACAACGACAAAGACAACCAGACACCTGAACACAGATGCGGGAAGGACGACAAGAGGGAAACAGGAACTAACACCAAAAACTAAACAGAAAATAAAGGCAAACTAAAATCCTAATACATAACTACAAACAGAATTCAGAAACAAAGCGCACTGGGCCAGTGGCCCAGGATCATGACAGGTTTCCCTTTTATCCAAAAAATATTCTCCAAAATTCTCCAAAAGGTGGAGAACCCCAAATCCTAGTGGGAGTTGTACCCTGTGGAGGTGGTCATTGACCCATTATAGTTCATGTGTTGTTGCACATAAGCTAAGGTGTAAAAAAAAGGTGTGGGTCATTACCATCAGCGTCTCTGTTTTCAGGTTTCTCTGTTTTCTGTTTTCATTCTTTGATCTTTCATTGATTACAAATTATATTTATAAATTTATATAAATAATGTATTGTGTATGGGAGTTCTAGGTAGAAACACTCATAACTCTCTTGTGTCTTGTAATTTTGATAAAATGACAATGTTAGAATACAATATACACATATTTAGGAAAAGTCAGGGTCCTATAGTGGCATGGGGTTTATAGCAACAAATCAGAAACATCTTGTCTCGGAGTGATGCTGAAAAGCTAATTCACACATTTATTACCTCTAGGCTGGACTATTGTAATTCATTATTATCAGGCTGTCCTGAAAAGTCTTCAGTTGATCCAAAATGCTTCTTGGGATTGGAAACAGATGCACTTTAAACCTGCTAACAGTTTTCTTTAAAAAAATCATTTGAATTTACAGTAAAATACTGGCAACTGTGGTTGTTAGAATTTCACCATTTCAAATATGGTGACAATTTGAACATGTTTACAGTTATTTGCCTTAAAAATAGGATCAGCACTATGAATCTGTTTATGGAAAATAATTTTAAAAGCAAAACATATACTGTAAACCAAATACAGTCCTTCTCAGTGAAAAACACAATACAGCTGTATGATATGTTACAGCCGGGGTGTCTAAACTTTTTTCAAGGAGGGCCAGATTTGATCATGTGAAAGTGCCCCAGGGCCAGCAGTCCCCGATGACATTATTTTAAACAATAAATGATGCATATAAATATTATTTTTATCTAATATATTCACTTTTATGCAGCAAACCAGATGTAACCATTATGATGAACACAGAGCAAAAATGCTCTCTGAATTTCCAGCTGAAATTTAAAACATACAGAAACTCTGTAAAGTGCAACTCTGTAATTCTGATAACAGAGCAGCAGGTAAGCTACTGACACTAATGTGAAGGGCACAGCGGTACAACTACTGTTGACCCAAATGTCATCCTCACAATTCCCTATGTATGTTGGTCAGAAACAGCTTCAATATAACTGATCATAAAACAAAATGTTTCTTTTATTACGTATGGGTGTCATATGTTGAATATGATGCATGAAACAAGCACAGAGAACATAACATTGCATTAACAGGGGGATGATGAATAGGAAAATGAAAAGAACTGGGATTTATTATTTATTTTTTAAAGAAAACATATAGATGTTAATAATTGCTGTATGTGTGATGATGTTCAATCAAAGTTTTGTTGAGATTGGCCCTCCCATTAAGGAGGAGATAGGGTATATACTGACATACTTATGCTATGATCATTATAATAAGATTATAGCCCTGATTAAAGTAAAAAAAAGGCCCATAGCTGTGCAGTTTTCTTCAACTTCTCAGCCAAGACCACCCCTCATCTTCACAGATTGTTAAAAAAAAAATAATGCAATGGGTACAGCTATCTTTTATATACAGTCTTTGCTCTTGACTAATGAGTGAAAGTGGCATTGAGGCTTCTTTCAAATTTCTAGATACACTTGGAGAAGAAAACTCTTTATTGAAGTGATATCTTGACGGTTGACAGGCATTATTGCATTTCAGGCAGTGATATATGGGCTCAGAGAGGATATTGTACATGGGGCATAAAGAAATGGGCTGAGCACACAATCCCAGGTAATGACAGTGGCTTTGGTGGTTGACAACATGTTATCAACATTTAGTGCTTGAGGTTTGCTTAAGGAAATCTCTGAGAATCTTAAAGTGCTTTAAGGAATTTAATCATCTGATGACACAGGATGGCACTGAAAGCAGAGGAAAAATCAATGATAAGTGGTTTGTTATGAGGAGTGTTGTATAAGTGAATGCAGGAGACAAGCCACTACATCATTTGTGCCTCCTTTGTTCTCCTGTGAATACGCTGGAGGGTTTGAAGGAGTTTAGTGACAGGTGGTCGAATTATGCTCAAAACCACTATCAATTAGATGATAAGTTGGTTTTGCAGAGCTGTTATCTTCATCACTTCTCTCTCGTCTGTACTTATCTTTAAATTTACAATTTAAAATTAAGATTTTAGATTTCTCCCCTCACCCCACATGACTGCCACTCCCTGAGCCTGGTTCTACTGGAGGTTTCTTCCTGTTAAAAGGGAGTTTTTCCTTCCCATTGTTGCCAAGTGCTTTCTCATAGGGGATCAGCTGATTGTTGGGGTTTTCTCTCTATTAGTGTAGGGTCTTTACCTTACAATATAAAAGTCCTTGAGGAGACTGTTGTTGTGATTTGATGCTATATAAATAGCACTGAATTGAACTGAGGTAAAATCCTTGCATACTTTTGGCATACACACAAAATGCTCACAGTGATCCGATGTTGGTATAAGTAAAAGAAAAGAGAGGGAGAGGTACACACCTGTTTCCTTAGGAAAAAAATATTCTGTGACTTTTTTTTTTATAAATCAGTTTTCATACTATTCCAATTTTTGACAATTTTTCCAGAAGTGCATTTGTGAGGTCAGACACTGATGGTGGATGAGAAAGCCTTGCTCACAGTCTCCGCTCTAATTCATGTTAAAGGTGTTCTATGGGGTTGAAGTCAGGACTCTTTGTAGGCCAGTCAAGTTCTTCCACACCAAATTCGCTCATCCATGTCTTTATGGACCTGCTTTGTGCACTGGTGCATAGTCATGTTGAAACAGGAAGGGGCCATCCCCAAAGTGTTCCCGCAAATTTGGGAGCATGAAATTCTCCAAAATGTCTTGTCTATGTTGAAGCATTAAGACTTCCTTTCATTGGAACTAAGGGGCCGAGTCCAACTCTTGAAAAACAACCCCACACCATAATCACTCCTCCACCAAACTTTACACTTGGCACAATGCAGTCAGACAAGCACCGTTCTCCTGGTAACTGACAAACACAGATCTCCAGATGGAGAAGCGTGATTTGTCACTCCAGAGAACTCGTCTCCACTGCTCTAGAGTCCAGTGGTGGCATGCTTTACACCACTGCATCCAACGCTTTGCATTACGCTTGGTGATGTAAGGCTTGGATGCAACTGGTCGGCCATGAAACACACTGTTCTTGAGCTAATCTGAAGGCCACATGAAGTTTGGAGGTCTGCAGAAAGTTGGTGACCTCTGCACATTATGCACCTCACCATGCGCTGACCTCGCTCTGTGATTTTACATGGCCTACCACTTTTTGGCTAAGTTGCTGTTGTTCCCAACCACTTCCAATTTGTTGTAATACCACTAACAGGTGACTGTGGAATATTTAGTAGTGAGGAAATTTCCCAACTGGACTTGTTGCACAGGTGACATCCTATCACGTTACCCCGCTGGAATTCACTGAGCTCCTGAGAGCGACCCATTCTTTCACAAATGTTTGTAGAAGCAGTCTGCATGCCTAGGTGCTTGATTTTATACACCTATGGCCATGGAAGTGATTGGAACACCTAGAATCAATGATCTGGATGGGTGACTGAATACTTTTGGTGATATAATGTATCAGGAAAAAATGGAAAGCCAAAAAATATGTTGCATTGTAACTACATTCCCTTTACATAAGTGTATTAAATCCTTTTCCACATTTTTGCGCTCATTTATTGTGTTTTGATTTACATCAAGGCAGGCATGTGGTAGAGCGAGCGTTAGAATTGATTTCTTGGATGATAAATGATAGAAAAAAAATGTAAACAATCTCTAAAATGATTGATTTCTTGGTAATCAAGACACTACCTCTTTGAGTTCAAAGTTAACTTTGCTGTCAGTGTGTGCGTTTGAATGTTTCTTCAGAAATGAGAATACAAATTGAAACCTCACCAGTAACACACTCTTTTCCCAAGAGTGAAATTCTTATTCACCTCACATGTTCCTGGCTTGATTACTGGGGTACAGCTTGCTGTCTTATATATCTTATAATCTAATCTAGCTACATTCAGCGCCTATTCTCACTTTTCCTCATTGCCATCTTTCCTCGATGCCCTTTTGGAACCCATCAAAAGTGCAACGTGAAATGACAGGTTTCACTGGAAAACTGGTCCATTACCTTGTGTCCTCTATAGCAAATATGTGGGTGTACATGCAGTCGGTGTCCTTTTCCTTCACAGTTCAGTCACCTAATGCTATGAATTCCTGTGTTTTTCAGAGGTGATGTTTCATGTAGCTCAAGTCACCAGGGGCACCATGCCACGCACCTGATGCTCTTCTTTCTTTCATCCTTCCTGCTCTGTCACCTGCTGGTCCGCCTGACACTGAAGGAGCACAGCACAGTTTGTGTAATGATTCCGACACAAATAATTTGGGCACATGTTGGCAAGCAGTTTTTGGCTTCAGCATCTCAATAAAGATAAATGTTATATTTTTCATTGTAAGTTGCTGTTTGTGCTCATGAAGATTTTCTCCCTCATGATTGTTTTCCTCCATGTGCAGTTCCTCGCCTGGTCAGCAGATGTTACTGTGCTACAGAAAGAAAGATGAAGAAAGAAGGAGAGGGAGTGAGTGTGGAAGACTGTTTTGTGATCACTGTTTTCTACATAATCATTTCATGATGGATGCAAAAAGTACTGTGCAAAAGTCTTAAGCCACCCCCAATTTCTTCATATTTTCCTATCAAAGTGGAAAATAGGTGCAGCGATTTACTGAAACATGCAAACATATATGGAAATGCAGTATATAAGGCAAAAACGTCTTGTGTAATTTGGCATGCCTCAGCCTTTTCTCCACGTATCCCTTCTTTCCTTAAGAATAGCTTCTTTACACCCAGCCTTCCTTTGTCCATTGCCATTGGCTTTGGCAAACAATAGATAGATCAATAACAGAGCTTAGAGCAAGCCATATTTATTAAAGGTACTACACTTCAGTGGTTTGAATCATATTATTCTAATAGACTCCAGTTTGTTCATGTAAATGGGGACACTTCTTAAAATCCTAAGGTTAATTATGGAGCTCCACAGGGTTCTGTGCTAGGACCAAAAAACAAAAAAACTAACTGTTAAATATTAGAACAGAGAAAAACTTACCATGTATGAATGTCATGGGCTTTACGGGGGTCTACAGGTACAGGAAGTAGAATGTGTCCTTCAGCTAAATAAAGTTGTTCATGGAATTGCCCACTTTAAAATAAGCATATGGTGTAACAAGAGAACATGGTTTTCAGTGAGAGTGCATCAAATTCTTACACTTTAATAAATATATTTATGAAAAAATTGTTGCCATTTGCTTTCAGGGGTGTTTAGTAGCATTTTTAGGCTACGGTTGAGACAGCCACACCATAGAACAATTTTGGGACCTGGTGCAAAGTTTGAAAAAATTAGTCAGGTTTCATAACAACAGGCCCATGGAAAACAAATAAATGTTTTATTTTTACATGCAGCATTTTAAACGAGGACAACACCGACTAAATTCATTTTTATCTTGGAAGATGCTGGAACTGCCATGTCATGTCAACAACCCATTTTAATGTTCTTCCTAGCTGGGGACAGAGAGCACAGTTCTGACTGCAGGCAAAATCAATGAGGCATCACAAAAAGTTATGGTGTGTTAAGTGAAATAAGTTCTCCATTTGGCACAGCTATGTACAGGCTGTTGAATACAAGAGTCTGCGTGTATGTGTATTTTAAATCTGGCTTCTTTCTGCATGTTCATTTTCATCATTTCACTCTAATGACTGTAAGTGTGTAGGCGTGTGTATGTGTGTGTGTGTTCCTATAGTTATATCATTACCAGTATTCGGCTTGGTGGAAAGAAACCTAATATTGCTTGGCCTTAGGGGATCTGCTAATAAGCACTGTACTCATTCTTAGACACTGTACTGTGCATGCTGGAAAAAGAGAGAGACTTATCCACTTGTACTGTATATCTATCTTGTTCTAGTTATCTACTGTAGCCTTATAGTTAGTTATCAAGCCAGCTAGCAATGCAAATTAAAAATTAATTTTGATAGGATAACAGTTAGGGGTCTCACTCTGTGTATGTGTAAAAAAAAAAAAAAAAAAAAAAGCACAATAAGAGCCCTAATATTAGATGCTTTTGCATAATAAGCTCTATACAGTTCATTTTTCTAAACTGCAACAAAATGCATCTGATAATCTGATTCTGCTCTGTTGATTTTGATGCAGGGGCATCATTGCAGCTGACTAGTCACAGTGTTATGAAATCAAAGCTTTTCTTCAGGACTTTGCATCTGGATGTGCCTTGGTAGTTTATTCATTTATTTATTCATTTTAGTATTTCAACCGTGAAAAGTCCTCATTCACGTTTAGGAAACAACCCTTTCACAATTTTGCCTCCATGTACTGGAAAGCCTGTCTGCAAGAAATCTGTGGGTTGAGCCACTCTTCAGTATTATGTGTCTGCACCAAGACATGGGCACGTTGTTGCATATGTACATGTCTGTGTGTCAGTGTGCGTAATAGGTGCTGACTCTACAGCTCATTACAGACCACCAGGGAGTCCTGTGGCCTCCAAGTAGAGAGGAGAAGGAGGAGACCTCCGTGACCTAAACATGAAGGAAGACTCTGGGATAGAGAAGCTGACTCTGTCCAGATTCTGCTGGGCACAGTGTTCATTTGCTGACAGCTTCAAAAAGCTGATTCTGCACTCCTGACACTCTTTGTGTTTGAATTGGCTTTAAGAGATAGTTATATAATGCCCACACTTAAGCTTTAATGAATGAAAACCATTAATGTTACAGTTAACAGCAAATGCTTTTGTTGAGTCTATTTTTTTTGTCCTTTTTAAAAGTAAAGCTCAAATATAGATGAAAATAATAAAAAAATGATTATGAATCTATAGTACAGGCCAAAAGTCTTGAGTCACTCCTCATTTCTTTATATTTTGCATCCCAGGAGTCAGTTTTTCTTGTCACTTTTTAAAGTGGTCTTGAGCAATAGTTCTCCAGGCATCCTGAAGTCCTTTAAAAGCTTCTCTCTGCACATTGGGTGATTTTTCATTCATTTCCATTTCAGTCCTCATACTTGACCATTTTCAGAGAAATGTTTTTGTTTGGTAAACCACTTAAAACTGACCTTTGAATCATTCAAGCATAAAAAGGCACCTGATTCAAGGGATGAATGAATCTTGTGTTTACACATAACAGACAAACAGCAACAGCAAAGAACCAATTTTCAAGTGTATCTTTGTTACTAACAGCCTGTTGCAAAAACACATCATTCATTCCGATTTCTTTAGTTGAATCTACAAAAAAGGCCATGATTACACAGTTTGATAGCCATAAAATATCTTTTTGCATCAACAAGGTGATTCCCAAAGACCTGTTAGCCAAAAATGTAGCGTACTTCCCATGGTGTGCAGTGTGTTGTTAAAGATTTTGAGAAAACTGGACAGGACAAGAGAAGTGGCAGAAAAAAAAAAAAAACTGCAGCAGATGAACAGTATCTGAAAGTCATGCCCTCAAGATGCAGGAGAAAATCCATCAAAGACCTGACACAGGACCTGAGAGATGCATCTGGGCATCTAATCTACTGTTCGCTGAAGCGTCACCAGAAATGGTGACAATGGAAGGGTGCCTGTCAAGAAGCCATTCTTAAGGAAGGGAAAGAGGACAAAAAGACTGAGGTATGCAAACTGGACTGAAAATCAGTGGCAGCAGGTCTCATGGAGTGATGAATCCAAATGTGAAAATTTTTGTAAAATTGTCATCAATATACATGGAGGAGGTCAGGAGAGAGGTGCAACAGTGAGTGCCTGCTGCCATCTGTAAAACAGTGTGAAGGCTCTGTCAAGGTTTGGGGCTGCATTTCAGTCAGTGGTGTTACAGATTGCTGGAATTTTTCCCTTTTTTTTCCCTTAGTAAATGAAATCATTGTTTAAAAACTGCACTTTGTATTTACTTGGATTATCATTGTCTAATATTAGAATTTGTGTCATGATTTCAAACATTTCATTTGACAAATATGCATAAAAACCCCTAATAAATCTGGAAGGCCACAAATACCTTTCCATGGCCCTGCACATAATTAAGGCCGAAGCAGGTTATGCTGCTATGAGCTCAGACTGTTGCGGGACTTCATCGATGCACTGAGCACCTGTTTTCACTCCCGATGTGTTTATATATTACTGCAGCAAGTCATTGAATTTTTGCCTTCTCTCTCCTTTAGTCTCCGTTGTCCTGTCTCCCGGTGTTCTCTTTCTCTTCTCTTCCTTCTGCTCTTGTTCCCCTCAACCCCCAACTGGTTGCTGCAGAAGGCTGAGCCTGGTTTTGCCAGAGGTTTCTGTCTGTTAAAAGGGAGTTTTCCCTTCCCACAGTTACAAAATGCTTGCTTATAGGGGGCCACTTGATTGTTGGGATTTTCTCCAGAATACTGTAGGTTTTTTACCTTACAGTATAAAGTGCCTTGAGGTGAATGTTGAATTGAACTGAACATATGTATCATTATGTTGTATGGACTAGTGGTTTGCACTTGGTGATGAGAATTGCAGCAAAGCAAATGTCAGATTCCTTAAGGGTTTCAAGTATCATTTGTTCTTATGATCAACTTCAAATCTATTTTATACACCTCTCAAAATCAGATATTTGACTTCAGTCAGGTATGTGCAGCCCCCACCACCTATAGCAAAAATATTATCAACTGGAGCAAACTTTAATATGTTTACAAGTTTATGCAAGATGCAAAATTCACAGATTTTTGGGGCATCAGCTTGGCCTCAGGGGAATGATGCTGCTGATTAAAAAGACTCAAAAAGAAGAAAGTCTTTTAAGGCTTGGGGCAACTTAGAGAATAAGATGGAACCTATCCAAAGTGCAAATTGAGATAATAGAAGCAGACATGTTACAGAAGGATGTTTTGATCTACTTTATTTGTACTGCACTGTACAAATATCCCCAGGTCCCTGAATGGCAAAAACACAGTTATTTGGAGGAAGAGTGAAGTCTAAAAGGTCACCAAAGCCTTACTGCATCAGTTTGAGGCAAGTGAGTGCAAAATACCCCACAGGGATCATAAACTATCATATAAACTACCTTTTTCGACCACAGTAGTTTACAACTACCAGTGCTGCTCACTAAAAAAGACTGATATGACTGCACTGGTGTTCATTTCTGCAGCTGAATATACAGGGATATATATATAATTGTGTGTGTGATAGTAGTTTGCGTTTTGTAATGCCCATATGTGACATTAAATAGTGTGCATGATGTACAGCAGTTGGGTTTCATTTGCTTTTTCACCATATAAGATTGGGAAATTGTGTGTTAGTGTAGAGGAATTAGGACTAGTGTGTATGATGAAGTTTGGATTAAATAACCTTATTGGAGAAAGCTAATAGATTGTATGACAGAGAAATAGTGAGCATGGCTACAGAAATAGGGCTGGGTTCATACTGCGAACACAACAACAAACCACTCCCTGACCTCTTCACTCCTTCTTAGATTTAAGAACTGTAATCAACATATGCAGCAGTGTCTGAAGATTTCACTCATACTAAACCAAAAGGCCCAAAGGACCCATCATCTCCCCAAGCAGAGTGCACAAGAGCAAAAGAGAGAGTGAGAAAACATAATAACACTCAAAAGTCCCCCATTATTCTGTTTGAGACATCTGCTTCTGTAATGAAACCAGCAAACAAACATGCATAATTCAGCCAGTCAGGCATTCTGCATTGAGTGTGAATGAGTTAAAAAAAAAAACAGGAGGCCAATAATTATTGTAGAGGAAAAATGACGAAGTACCACACTTACACCTAAATGGCCTTATTTACACTCATTTGTTAGAAGCAATTTAGGAGGTGAAACATTTCGAGATGTAGTGTGTGTAATGTGTGTGTACTGTACAGTTACGTCTTCTGCCACAGAGAAAGCGCCTCTGTCATTTTTTACTTTTTTTTTTTATGGCAAAAGCAAACATTAGCGTTGCAATAAACAGCTCAAAATTAGTGTACTAACAGTGTCTGAGAGTTATGAGGGTGTTGCAACAGAGAATAAATCTGGGCAGACTGCGCACAGAAAAAAACAAGAATAATTCAGTGTCTAAAATGGGATATTTCTGTATTTACACTCTATTTTGAGAGCACTGAGAGTGACAAATGTGGATATAAAGGGTGCACGTTGAGGACCTGGATGATGTACTCATAATATTAATGAAGTTGACCATCTAGGCTATGTAGCTGTAGTTATATTTCATCCATCTGGATATTGGTTTAATTAAAAATTTATACAACAATTGTTTGTGATAAAAACTAGTTACAAAAAATAAATTGCATTTTTACTGTGTGATAAAATTATTAAGAATGGTTCAATGCTACACATTTTATATTATTTTAAAAAACATTTTCATTCTTTTGATGATAATTTGATCAAGTGGTATTTTCCTTAATTGAGTTATCCTGCTGGAAGCAGCCACCAGAAGACGGATGCAGTGTGGAAATAAAAGGATGAAAATGATCAGCAACAATACTCAAGTTGGCTGTGGCTTTTAAATGATACTTAATTGGTACTAATGGGTCTAAAGTGTGCCAAGAAAATATCCCCACGCCATTACACCACTGGCAGCCTGACCCGTTGATACGAGGCAGGTTGGATCCATGCTTTCTTGATGCTTACGCTGAATTCTGAGCCTACCATCTGAGTGTCACATCAACATTCATCAGACCAGGCTGTTTTTCCAGTTTTCTATTGTCCAATTTTTGTGAGTCTGCTTGGACCTCTACTTTGCTTTGCTGTGTGGAATTATTTGACAAATAATATGGCCAGCTGTGTGGTACAACCCATCCCAGAGGTTTGTACTCCAGGTTTGTTCTATTGTATTGCACTGATTAGCAGATATCGGTGTCTGAAAGTTGCATGTGTACAGTTTACGGAGACAAACATGCTTACTAGTGCTGATATCTTAGGGCTCTACCCTCTTGTTTAAATGTGACAGCTTCTGGCTCTAAAAACTAACAGCGGTCAACATGTTTACTTAAGGCTTCAAACTGTGGTGTCAAAAACCAGTGGGTAACATCACAGTGGCTACAATCTATTGAGGTTTCTCATGTGACATCATGTACACATTGCTCAAGAGTTGTCTGCCATATTGGACTTTATACAACCACTGGTTGCTGGGGAAAAATATGTTTTGTCCAAATGGCTCTTGGAGATTTCTGGATGTTGCTGGATGAAATACTGTAGGCTGCAAAGAAGGTGTCACACCAAAAACCTCCTAGTGATTACTTTGGTTGCTGGCAGATTGCCACAGTTGCCTGCAGTTTTTCATGTTTGTCTGCAAATATTTGCTAACTACTAGCTAATAAACCTTGAAAAAGTGGAAAATGGAGATGGTTCACCTTTAATTTTTCACAGCTTCATTACACCATGGCGAGTAGCTGGACAGTGTTTGCAGACAAGTCCTTCTCTTCCATGCTAACATTTGCTTGTTGGCCCAAAGAAAGTACAACTGAGGATTATGTCATGAGTTTCTTTTTTCTTTAGGTGTTTTGGTTAAAATGTTCAACAAATTGAAATTTGAACCTCTGATGGCATGAGCTGAGAAATTATTGTATCAAAAATTATCGTGTCGCTGTTATCTGCAGTTGAACAAATGATAATCAAGACAAACAGAAGATAAGAAATGGAAGAAAAGTGACCCCTCTGATGGACTGGCAACCTGTCCAGAGTGTATCCCCATCACAGATGGGATAGGCTGATGTGGATGGATGAGGAGATGAAGAGAGGAGAAAGAAAGATGTGCAAAAGCAAAAAACTTAAACAGACACACACATATGAGAGAGAGAGAGAGAGAGAGGGAGAGAGAGAGAGAGAGAGAGAGAGAGAGAGAGAGAGAGAGAGAAAGAGGCGTGACTGCATCTGTGACTGCATGAAACATGGAAAAACAACAACAATTAAAAATAGAGGGATGGATGTAGGGGCAGAGATGAATTATGCATCGGTGTGAATGGAGGGCAGAAGGAGGCCAATCTGAAGGGAATAAGATGCCAGACTGATACAAGCTCCACTTATCTCTACAGTGACCTTCTCTACCTCTCCATTAAAAGTAACTATCAGCAGAAGAGAAGAGAACAGTGTATAGAAAAAGGCAAAAGAATTCTGCTGAAAAATAAGTCTGTAAACTGGAGAGAGTGGGAAAGATAAAACAGACAATTGGAGTGACTGATGTATGAATAAAACACTGAACAGGCTAAAAAATGATAATGTAAAGAAAATAGAAATAAATTTATTCGGGGGTGGGGGGGGTACTGTTCCAAGTGTCAAGAGGGTGAGGCTAAAGAGAATGACAGCAGATGAGTGGAGAGAGGGAAGGAAGGATAAAAGGATGGGACACAGGGAGCAGCAGCTTGACTTTGTACAGTTGTGAAGATATGATGAAGGTGACTACTATCTTTCTCTGGCTTCACTGAAAGTATTTAGTTTTGTGCTTTGACTTGTCAAGCATGCACATATTAAAACTTTGTTGTTCCTTTACTGAGTGTTGAGCTATGGAAACAACGCATTCCTGGTTTTTACTGTGCTCTCCTCCTTGGTTTAATGTGGCCGCATCCCACCAGGAATGGCTGCTACTTTCACTGAAATGCAATTTGTCAACTGTGTACCAATCAAGTTTTAGCAAAACTGAAATTACACACTGAGTGCATTTGCTTGGCTGCTATAGGTCAGTGGACCCATCCTTGATCCCTCCAGTCTGTAAAACTGAACTCCAACTTACCTCTGATGCATCCATCAGAGTGTGAATGTTATGTGAAGAGATAAAAACACTGTATTAATGTGTGAGAGATTGGGGGAATAAGACTTCTAGTAGAAAGTGCTTTGAATGCTCCAATCTATATATGTACCAGGCCATTTGCCATGAGTAAATCTTATATCCACTTCTTGGTTTTCTGGCCTAGAGCTTTATGGGTTTGGATCAAGTGCAAAAGGGCAGCTAACACTCTGACTTGGCCACAGTAATAATCTCCAAACCAGTTGGGTCACAGTTCCAGCTGGCCAGTATACTAACAACTCTGTAACAAGTCTCTGCCTACTACTCAGTCAGTCAATGACTTCCACAGATAGGCAGTCAGATTGCGTCCACTCAATCATCCTGTCAAGAAAGAGAGTCAATCAGTCTGTCACCATGTCTGAAAACTAGCCAGTGATTCAGCTGTCCACAAATCAGTCATTCACCCAATCAAATGACAGACAAATAGTTGGCAAACCACTCACATGCTCAGTCAGACTGTCAGAATTGTCATAACAGAATCCTTCTTGGCAAAACTGTAAGAAAGCATTTTTTTTCCAGCACCGAACATGTCAACACGTGGCTGGAAAGAATGTGATGAATTTGTCACCGTGGTTGAATGTAATGATGGGGGAAGAATGAGAAAAAAAAAAACAAAAAAAAAACCAGCTAAATGAAAGACACCAATCACCATATCTATTTGACGCGAAACAGACAAAGCGGACGGGGCATGAAGTACAAGCCGAGACACACACAAATGCATCGGAATTCGGCAAATGAATAATTGAAAGTGCACGCACAGAAACCTGCACAAAAGTGGGCCACAGACTTAAAATGATGCACAGACAAGGCTACAAATGCTCACATTATACACAAGTATGCAAACACATACACATGTCTGCGTAAAGAATAATATGTGATGGATGAACAAAGAAGCTAAAGTGCCATCACATTCACGACAGGGAGGAGATTATATGTGCAAGCGCTGGCTGTATTTTAAGATGACAGGTGGACATAAACAGTCTAAAACCACAAATGCACAGACATAGACACAGATTGTCAAATAGTAACAAAGCCATGCATTTAAACACACACATAGAAATTTACCAGAATTCAAAAGATATAATGACATTCAAATTCACAGAGTGGAAGCCCAATTATTTACCTCACACAAAATGCTTGCGGCAGGCCGTCAACTCACAAACACAGCTCTAACCTGTCAGTGTCTCTCCAGAATGATTTTATGCTCTTTTGGCAGTTTGAGAAATGGAGGAGGTGTTGCCTCGTGAGACTCACAGACAAAACAGTGGAAACCATTTCAACCATATCCAAACAGATCCCAGCATTCAAAGGACTGCTTCGTGTTTCCTGCCAGCAAATGTTGACTACACATGTCTGTCTTTAGCATCTTTTGTTGCCTATTCAGCCATAAAATGTTGCCTTTCTTGAAAAATGAAACTGTCCAAAGTTTGTTTAGAAATAAAACCACTGGAGGTTTTTTTGAGTGTCAATATCCTACAGCAAAAACAGTCTGTACAAATCTGAGAACATCAAAACAACAGACAAGCATGCACAGAAATGTGTGTAAGTCAAAATGCTTGTTCCTGACTTCAGTTTCTGTTTTATTTCTGTTATAAAACAGAAATAAAACTGTTATTCCCTTACTGACCAGTAGCTGTCTCAAGGGAGCTGTCCTCAAAAATTACCTGTTCATCCACCTGATTCCCACAGCTCCCACAGTTAGTTTCTCCGGCTGCAGTCTTTCCCACAGACGGTGTAAAAGAAGGATGCAGCTACCGTGATGTCCTCCATTGGTTTCTGAAGTCCAGTTTTAAAACCTCAAGATGAGCATTCGTGCCATCATGGTTGCAAAGAACCAGATGTGATGAGAAGAGACGGGTGAGACTATAAAACCGCACGCTCATTGGCTGCTTACCTGTGTCTGACAAGTCATTAGCCAATGAGCATGCAGTTTCATACCACAGATAGTCCTGTGGTATGGGCTACATCATGCACAGTTCACCAGTCTACCCAGAGCCAACATGAAGAGACATATTTACGCTCACAATCAGACCCATGGCCAATTTAGAATCACTAAGGTAATTGCCTTCTCTTGTTAAATCATGAATTAACTGATTAACCAGATTTGCTGACTAAGAAATCACTTAAATAGACCCTGTTTGACAAAGTACATGTAAAGTAAGCTAAAAGATCTCCGAAAGCAACAAATCATGCCACAATCTAAAGAAACACTTGAGTAACACAGTAATCGGTCTGGAAAAGATTATAAAGACATTTTAATGCTTTGGGACTTAAATGAATCATGGTGAGGACCATTATCCACAAATAGATAATATTTGGAACAGTGGTGAACCTTCCTACCTAAAGAACTGGAGGCCTCACTTGCCTCAATTAAGGGAACTGTTAATGTTTCAACAGTAAGAAAGAAACTGGACAAAAATGGCATCCGACCAACACAGAATTTCATAAAAAGAACATCAGACCAACAGTCAAACATGGTGGAGGTAGTGTGATGTCTGGGGCTGCTTTGCTGCTTCAGGACCTGGATGACTTGTCGTAATTCATACAACATGAATTCTGCTCTCTGCTGGAAAATCCTGATGGAGAATGTCTGACCATCATTTTTTGCTCTGAAGCTCAAGCGCACTCGGGTTATGCAGCAGGACAATGATCTGAAACAGACCAGCAAGTCCACCTCTGCCTGGCTCAAAAAGCAAAATTGGAAAGTTTGGAGAAGCCTAGTCAAAGTCAGGACTTAAATCCAATTGAGATGATTTGGCATGACCTTAAACAGGTCATTCATGCTCAAAAAACTCCAATGTGGTTGAATTCAAACAATTCTGCAAAGAAGAGTGGGACAAAATTCCTCCACAACAATGTGAAAAACTCACTGCCAGTTATCACAAATGCTTGATTGCAGTTCTTGCTGTCAAGAGTGGGATAATCAGTTACTAGGGTTTAGGGGTAGTTACTTTTTCACATAGGGCTAGGTAGATTTTTTTTCTTAATAAATGAAATCATCATTTAAATATTGTATTTACTCAGCTTATCTTTCTCTAATATTACATTTTGTTAAATCATCTGAAACATACAAGTTTGACAAATATGCAAAATAAGAAATCAGGAAGGGGACAAATACTGTTTCATGGCATGGTATGTCCATTTACGAGCTTGTCCGTTTCATGAATGCACATCACGCGGACAATGGTGCAGGTAATTTGTAGCTTGCACACTCACAGCCACACATCGTTAGCGTGTAGCTGTGGCCGTTATCGAGTTTTTCCCTGTGAGTGAGGAGGACGCAAAGTCTGCCAAAGTAAACCATGGGGGAACCACCACAAAAACACTTAAATCACCTGTGAATGATCATCACAAGGATAATCCTTCACAGATAATCATTTTGAAGTATGTTCAAGATTTTCAAAATACCGTGAATTTTTTATTCAATATGACACAAAATGAGTGACTGAGTCTATAAACCTGACAGGAAAGTGTTTACAGAGATCAAGACAGAAAGCCCTTTTCCCCACTGACTTCTATAGTCTTTTTGCAATCAAAGCCATCGCCCTCTGGTGGCCATCAGACAGGTTGAAGGCACTTCAGCACTGTCTTCATTTTCTTTAACCCAAAAACTACGTCTGTGCTTTTTTTTTTTTTTTTTTTGTCTATGATCTTTCCTTGGCAGGCACTAAATTGTTCTCCAGTTTTATTACTCCAGCCACTTTTGTGTTAAGTCTACGTCTTTGTGCTCATTTATCTTCTGCCTTACTGTTTCTAACCTTTCACATGACATTTGTTTTACTGCTTTATGCCGTTCTGTCAGCAGGGACTGATATTGATGTTTCCAGAGTACCTTCTTGACCTGGCAGTTCCGTAAATGTCCACTTGAGGCTGGCTACAAAACTAAGCAAATCTACAGGTGAATATTTATGTCATACCATTTTAATATTTATTAAGGCTTACACTTATACTTTATTAGGGGTGCTTTAAGTGACAAATGGGTGCCAACACACTGTTCTTGTGACCACAGTATTTATGACCTGTTTCAGCTGTAGACTATTAAACTAAGTCAAAGTTTTCTCTCTAAAAGCACTCATGCTGCTGTTGCTTTTGATTTCTGCTGGGGTGGGGATATTTTGCCCTAACTAACCAGTAATGTCTGATATCTACACAAAGCATCCAAGGTGAAGTTGTGTGCAGATAGTAAAGCCTTTAAACAACTGGGCCATGAAAACAAAAGTCAGGGGAATTTTGTAACAAGACAAAATTTCTGTGGAGTACAACAAATCCATTATTGACAAGAGCTTTAGTGAATATCCGTCATATTTATAGATCTGGATTTGTGTTTGTACTCTTGTTGGAGTGCCGGCAGCTTTCTTAAATGGAATGAAAACATTTCTAATGAAACCAATATGATTAAAGCAAAGTCGTGATAGTGTCTTGGAACTGTTCTAAATAACGGAGCCATTTGTTTCTCTCTGTTTTGCCCATTGGAGACCCCTTTTCTTTTTCCTGTTCCATTTTGTTCTCTCTCCCTCTTCCTCGCTCAGATCACTGATCTGTCTGTGCCGAAGCCCGAGGAAATTGGCGTCATGTGAAGCTGTTTCCTTCCAGAGTTCTACATCGATAACAAAAACATGTCAGTCTGCACCGACCAAAATGCAAATCAGTTCTGGTTGAACTTGAATCGCAGCTGGGAGTCGTGGGTGTGTAAACTCTTTAAGCACTTCAGTGATTAATTGTGTCAAAACAAATGTCTAAACAATACACAGGATGGTTTTAGGTTATATTGTTGTGAGTCAGATAGCTCTGTGGATAGCTTTGTCTTGAACTGGCAGAAAGCAGCGGAGTGATGAATGAGTGACCAGTTTGCCTCTGACACACCCTCACACATTGCTGCTCTGTGCTGTCTGCTCCCCTGAATGCACAGGAACATGTGGAACACACATTGCATACAACTGTTTTCAGCCATGCTGGTGGCATTGGGGGCGGGGGGGATGCTTTTCTGTCAGACAGTTCAAAGTGGTGAGCCTGATGAGCTGCCATTAAGTGTGGAACAGATAGCCGTGGTGCCCAGAGGACTAGTTTTAATGACCTTTCCTCTATTTCTACCTGCGGGTCCAGCTGCTGTAACATAAACCAGATCGAATGCAACTAAATTTCTTACAGATATTTGAGACTCCCAGAAAAGATATCTGGATGACTAAGAGAGCCCCCCCGACTTTTTCCTCTAGTGCCACCATGAGGTTGACATTTGTACTTCTGTGAAAATGTGCATGAAGTGTTCCAACAAATGAACTGTGAGATCTTAGGAGATTCCTAAATTTTTCATCATAACTATTAGACAAATTTCTCCAGTACTTGGGTTTATCATTAGAAAAATGCTTAATTTCCCAAATTACAAAAACAGATATTTTTTCATTATACTTAGTATTTGGTCATGCAATCTGTTTAGTCAAGCAGCAAACTCTGGGACTGAAAGTCAAAGTGAAAGTGCCAAAAACTGCAGTTACTTAAATGGCTACTTGGAGCTGGTTTTAAACATGAGTCAGTGCTTATAGTCTCCCATAGCAAAATGACCAATTCTATAGCAAAGGACATTATAGCTGAGTATAAAATCATTTCAGTGTCTATAGCTAATTCACGCTTTCATGTACTACTGAAAACTGCACTATGGTCAAATCATTATAGATTGCTATTTTAGTGTTTATTAAAGCTTATTACTGTACTAAAGTCTTATTTATTAAGGCCATTTGACATTCAATAGTGAGTCAATTCACATAGACTCCCATGTTTAAATGACCAACTTTACAGCAGAAATAAATATACTTACAACCTGGTACCAAAAGTTGTTTCTACTGATGCGATTTTTCTATATTTATTTAATTTTGGTTGATTCCCATCCATCTTTTCATCCATTTTCTTAACCACTGATCTATTTAATGGTTGTAGAGAGGCTGGAGCAAATAATTAAAGAGACACACTGACCAACTGGCCAAGGAACAGAGTTCCACCACCTCATAATAAAAAACCTAATTAGACGCTTTAAATCACCTTCACCCAGCTGAACATGGTCATGTTAAAAAGGCTAACAAAGGGAAATTGGCTAAAGCTAAAGCTAGTCAGAGCCAGCCACCAGCAAGCAGCCTCAGTATGAGCAAAGGATCAAAGCAAAATTCCAGAGATGAGTGGAAAAAGAGAAAAAGGTTGGCGTCCTCGTACTGTAAACCCAATCCTGGAAGTTGGAGGTACGTTAGACTTGCTTTTCTTTGGTAAATTAAAATGTGTCAGGTGAAGGTGGGTGTACAGCTGCTTGTCTTCAATTAATTATTTGTACCTCTTTCCAGTAGCAGAGCTACTTTTTGTCCCTGTTGGTTAAGTGAGAGAAGATCCTGTAACTTAACTGCAGTTTGTGGAAAACTGTAAAATTTTATAATTCATTTTATTATGAAAATAATATTTTGCATTGAAGAAAAGTTGATTTGTTTGCATATACTGTCATATATAGTTCTCAGAATGAGAATCAGAATCAGCAAAAAATTGGTAGCAGGCCACACTGATTGGCCAAGAAAATTGCATTTCTAAGCACTGATTAACCTACAGTAACATGCATATCTTTTGACTGTGGGAGAGAATGCATGCAGGCAGAGGGAGAAGAGGGAGGCCAATAGACAGTTGTCACCAGTGTATCATGTGTTGCTAGATCTTCTTCTTTTATAATTCCCATTTAGAGCTGTCACCTCACAGCCAGAAGGTTCTTGTCTTGATGCATGCTCAGTAATCCAGGGAAGGAAGTTGATTCTGTTCATCTGGATGCAGTGTCTTCAGTGGGAGAAATGTTTTATCACTCAGTCCCAGCTGACTGCAGGTTATAAACAGTACAGTTGCATAAATGTCAAAAATTGGTCCACAGCAAGGATCGGGTCTCCCAGTACAAAAATAGAGCAGTATAGTATACATTAAGTGCCGAGAGGATTGTCATGAATTACACATTAGGGAAACTAAACAACCACAGGCTAAGCAGATGGCACAACACAGAAAAGCTACCTTGTCAAGCCAGGACTCTGCAGTCTAGTTACGCCTACAGGCCAGTGGCCACTTTTTAAATGATGAGAATGTGCACTCCCTGGACAGGGAGGAACGCTGGTTTGAAGTGAGTGAAGGAGGCCATTTATCTAAAAAGGGAATGATCGTCTGTGAACTGAGGAAGAGTACATCTTTCAAAATCTTACTATGCTGTGCCATTCCATGCTTCTCTATGAATAGTACCCATGTTCAATGGTCAGACAATGGACAATTTGCATATTAAAGATCGCAAAACTGATGTTGTGGCTCAAAGTTAGGCAATGGTGCTATTTCGTCCATTTACATAACTGTACTGGGGGAAACCTGCAGTCAGCTTGGACTGGAGGAGTCACTTGAATCAGTGATGAAACGACTTTCCCAATGAAAATGCTGCAGAAGCTCCCTGATGGCCTCTCTGTGTGGAGCTTAGATTAACTGGTGATTCTGAAATGGCCATAAGCTTGGATGTGAGAGTGTGTGGTTGTCTGTCTCTTTGTGTTTCTCTCCGTGTGACAGTAAAATAAGACCTGTCCACTGTGTATTTTTACTAAACTTTTCCTCAGCTAATTCAACCTGACCTTGCTGGCGCCTTTTAAAGTATCCTCAAAGTAATTATCTAACAAATAATATGGGTGGCTCTGTTAACTGTAGCCCATCCTGTTACTGATCGGCAGGTATTTGTGTCCGTGAGCTGCATCATCTAATCAGGCCTGCTAGCATTAGCTGATAATCTAACACTCCATCCTCTGGTCATAATATGGTCTCCAGAAATCCAACAAAAGCAAAACTTTAAATAGAATTCTTATCAAGGGCATACTGGGGTAATCATGATCTTACTGGGTTTCTAGTATGGATGCAGAGTCACATTTTTTTATTACAAAAGCATTCATAAAGTGGTCAATCGGTGCAATCTGGTAATGGTTATAACAGAAACGGGAAACAAAGAATATAACAAAGAACGAAGCTAGAAATGATTAAAAACTTAAAAAATCACATTATGAGGACACAGAATTATTAAGAAGAAATGTACAAAATACAAAAAGAAGTCACATTATTAAAATGTCTGCTTAAAAGAGTATTAAAGAGAAAGCCCTTCCTATTTTAAAATATTTAGTAGGAAAAGACACGGGGTACTTAATTTGTTAATCCCCCCCACCCCAAACAGCTAATATGCGCACACAAGCACAACCACACACACACACACACACACACACACACACACACACACACACACACACACACACACACACACACACACAGTCTGACTACCTGTCTGTACTTCAGCCGTGGGTAACCTTCACTCCTCTGTGAAGCTGCTGTTGCTGCACTGCAGAGGCTTTTTGAATGCAAGAAACAACCTTTTTGTTGTCTGTCTGCACAAAGAGAAGTTATTTTGTTTAGATAAAGTGTGTTAAAGTAGAGGTACTGAGGTGGGGAGCTTTGACAGACACGCTGTGGTCAGATTCACAGGCCAGGAAATACAGATAACACACAGACACACAAAAACAGAGAAACAAGAGCAGAGATATGTGAAGAAAGGTGACACGGGATGGAGAAAAGTTGGGAGGATGGAGAACTTTCATGCCAATAAAACTGGTTTTTATTACCTTTCTGTAGGAAGGGAAACTGAAGAGATGAACCAGCTTCTTAATGCAGTATAGAGAACACAGCACAGTCCCCAGAATCCAGTTTAGGGACAATTTTATTCATTTTGAAGTACATCATCATGAGCATAATACACTACAGTTACTTGGTGTTTCCCATACAAACATCCCAAAATGACTCCTCTTATTTGAATTCCTCTGTTATGTTGGTGATGTTTAAAACTTACGTTGGTGCACCGTTTGGGCAGTTTGCAGGTCTGGAGCATTTGGGTGTGTCTTAACACAATGCCACAATCTTTCCAGGAGTGGCTGGGAAGACTGTGCAATGCTTGGAGAAATTTAAAGAAAAAAAAAAAAAACAGCACTACATCTCAGATTATACTGAACTCAGTTAGCATGCTAAATGACAAAGTTCATGACAGTACAATTAGAAAAAGACTAGACAAGGATGACTTGTTTGGAAGGATTTCCCATGCTGCATCATGGGATGTGCTTAGTTTTTCACCAGACTGCATAGAGTATTTTTATGGTGACTGTAAAGCAATGTAAAGAATGAATCCTAGAATCCCTGCAGTCCATGCTGGAAATTTCCAAAACACCCTCAAGCACAGCACAAAGTTACAGGTAAGGGAATGCATACCACTGCCATGTAAAATGACTGTACGGTCAATTTTTAAGACTGCACACACATACACAAAGAGACTAGGAGAAGTAAAGGTAACAAAGATGATACACAGGAAAGAGTGGCAGACTAAGCAATCTTTTCCTCACACTAATACAAAGGTAAAATTGGGTCATTTTGAATGAGTCCTTGTCTAACGAATGGAATCGAGTGTCAGTGAAATAAACAGGAATGCTTGAAGCACTAGAACTGAGAAAGAGAAAGATGAAGAGGATCAGGGAGGGAAAAGAAGTGAGTGAGGAAAAAGGCAGAAACAACAAAATGGACTCAGGTGACAGTAAAGACATGACAGCGACAGAGGATTAGAGTGAAAAACACGATGATAGCTCGTAACATCTGGTACAGGATGTGAAGTGGTTTTCTGAAAGGTCAGATTCGTGTTAAAGCATTTAGGGATAAGTGGGGAGTGCTAGTTCAGGTCTTTACTGCCTGTAGGCACTTTAGATGTGTTTGTCATCCAACATTTAATCCTGCCTGCCACAGAGACAATGGTACAATGTCACTAAATGAGCACGACTTTTATCACACATTACCATTTGTCACTCCTAACAAAGGCTTCACAAAAGATGTGAGGAGGAAAATGTTACCTACAGTGTGACTGACTCAAATCCCCCTGAGAGTTTGATGCATGCAAATTGGATGTAAGTAGTCATCATGCTGAATGCTCATTCTCTCTTTTCGTCTCTGTAGCTTCATCCCTCACCTGAAGAAAGAGTCATTATTGAAATGACCCACACCAGCCTTTGTGTATAGCATTTACATACTTTGTAGTAATGGCTCATCAAGAATATATCATGGGTGTTGATGCCAATATGGCTGAAACCAAATTAAACACATTCACATTATGGCTTTGTGTGTAAAGCAGCTGCATGATGAGTAAGTACGGAGCATAATCAAGCTGAATGATTGCCTGTCCACCCCTCTGCTGTTTAATGTGTTTAGAGGCACTTCACACACACGCACACACAAATGAGAACCTATAAAACTTACCAGAAAGTGTAACTAACATTAGTTTGTGTTTCCCCCCCACAAGCGTATGGTATCATACCCACAAATAAGTTATGGAAGTAGTTGCCCTTAGGCAGTATTTTTGATTACAATGTGCTTTACTGTAGGTGTTTACAGAAACACCTACAGTATTACTGAAGTGCCAGACTACAGTTGTGTTTGAATTTGATGACTGCACCACTCGCACTTTAAATGCTACTATAGTGCTTGCTACGTAGTGGACTCAAGTGCAGACAGCTATTGATATTCTGACACTACAAAGAATGCGGTTTTGAAGTGTTCCTAATTATCTCTGCTGCTGAAACACTGACAGAACATTTGCACCACATTTGAGGCAACATACACCTCAACAGTGTTATTTTTAAGTACACGTTTTAACTGATTTATCTCTGCACAGTGCAGATTTATATCTGCACATTGGTTTATTTCTAACTTTAGCTAAACTATAGCCACTCATAATGGCAAGACCCAAAAAACTGCAGTTGTTACACTGTTATAAGAACTGAACATGATTTATTCATATGGAGAATTCAATTAAGCTATTTGGCAATTAGACTCAGATGACCCATCATAGCAGAATCCCAGTGGTGAAAGGAATTAGACAGGACACCCTGGAGTCTAGATGGTGGTGAAGATGAGGATGGAGGCTCAGATGGAGCTCTGAGTGACTCAGGTGAGGCGGATATGGGGGTGGGGGGTTGCACAAATGACAGTCTGAAAGGAAGAATGACAGAAGACCAGTGAGATTTAAAGTACGCAGAGTGGAAGCTGACTGGCTCGAAGAAGGCTGGTAAGAAGGTGATTCGACTAGAGCAATGATGTCAGCGTTGAGTATGACAGCGTGAGAAAGTGGAAGTCATGTAAAGAATAGACTAGCAGTGAAACACAGAGGAAAGCAGACTGATTACAGATTTTCCTTATGAAACTTACACATAAACTTCATTGCATAGTAATCTTCAAAAGTTATCCCTTGTAAATATCTCATAAGCAAGCATTTCTTAACATATTGCTAATATATATACAGGTTACACTAAGTAACTCAAGTCTAAAATATAATTGGGATATCCTTAATAATCCTGCTGTTCAGGCAGAGGAGGAGCTAAACCGTGGAAGCATTCAGACATCTGTGGAAGATTATGCTCACCAAACACTTTAAGGGGGTAAGAAAATAACATTAGCTGTTTATCTGAAGCCTTTATTTATTTTTTAAAATAATGGATAGACAGGCTGCAGTACATGGTGGTCTCAGCTAGTGGATTTAGTGTATAGCAGGGGTGGGTCTCAAAATTATAGTCACAAAATTTGTGACAGTGATATTTATGATGATATACAAAAAAGAATGAGCAATGTTTTATTGGTGATTGCAGCTTATAGATATTAGTGCAAACAAAATGGATGAGCTACTGTCATTGATGAAACCTAAACTGAAATGTGAATCTATTGCCAGAAGGCGCCAGCAGCAGGAGCTGCTGTCTAAAAATAATTGCTTAATACTTTAACAATAACTAAATTAACTTTACCTTTAAACTCTTCAGGAGATTGCACAATATTGTCACACAAATAAAACTGAAATTGAACAATATTTTCTGCCTGGGATTAGATAGCTGAGGTTAAAACTTGGCACTCACAAAATTTCCTTAACCTTAATGAAAATAAAACTAAAATTATAGCCACTTGCCCCCCGCCCCCCAACAAACAAACAAACAAACAAACAAACAAACAAACAAACAAACAAACAAACAAACAAACAAACAAACAAACAAACAAACAAACAAACAAACAAACAAACCAGTTATATTTGTTCTTATCCATCCCCATCTGACCCCTATATGGTAAACGGACTAGTTCTTATATAACGTTTTTCTACTCTATCTGTGCACTCAAAGTGCTTATACAACATGCTTTGCATTCACCCATTCACACCCATTCATACAAGCACTTCCATGTGTATCTAAGCTAAGTGCTTATTGTCTAGCATTCACACACATTCATACTCCATCGCTTGTGTCAGAGAGCAGCTTGGCGTTATCTTGCCCAGAGATACTTTGACATGCAGCCTGGAGCAGCCAGGAATTGAACCGCCCATCTTCCAATTAGTAGGTGACCTGCTCTACCTCTTGAGCTGAGGCTCAGGAGGTAGAGCGTATTACATAGAGTTTACATTCAGTTTTCATCAGATTTCTCCGACTTTTTTTTTTATCTGGTTTAGTGCTCAATTCTGATTAAATAATTATAGTGGTTGATTTTAACATTCATGTAGATGCTGAAAATGACAGCCTCAACACTGCATTTAATCTGTTATTAGACTCAACTGACTTCTCTCAAAATGTAACCAAGCCGACCCACCACACTGGATCTTGTTTTGACATAGGTCATAGAAAATATAGATTTAACAGTATTCTTTGAAAATTCTCTTTTGTCTGATTAATTCTTAATAACATTTAAATTTACAATAACAGATTACACAGCAGTGGGGAATGCATTTCACTACAGTAGTGTCTTTCTGAAAGTGCTGTAACTAAGTTCAAGGATATAATTCCTCCACTGTTATCTTCGGTGCCATCTCGTCACATGCTTTTATCTCATTAATAGTGTTACATCCTCACTGCGTATGACTCTGGATACTGTGGAGAAAGAAAGCTTCAGCTCAGACGTGCTTGACTCCCTGGTACAACTTACAAACATGCATCTTAAAGTAGATAACCCGTAAGCTGGAGAGGAAACGTGTCTCATTAATTTATTTATTAATATATTGACTTCATTTAGCCTGGAAAAAGAGTTTATTGCTCTATAATATAACCCTCTGTAAAGCTAGGGCATCTTATTATTCATCACTCATTGAATAAAATAAGAATAACCCCAGGTTTCTTTTCAGCACTTGTTCATGTAAATGGGGAGTTTTCTTCACACACTAAGGTTGATTATGTAGTTCCACTGGGTTCTGTGCTTGGACCAATTCTATTTACATTATACATGCTTCCCTTAGGCAGCATTATTAGAAGGCATAGCATACATTTTAAATGATTGCTTTGCAGATGATACCCAGTTTTACCTATCATGAAGCCAGATGACACACAAATTAGTTCAACTGCAGGAATGTTTTAAGGCCAGAAACACCTGGATGACCTCTAATTTCCTGATTCTAAATTCAAGTAAAACCTCAGGTTATTGTACAAATAACCCTACAAATCTTAGAAACATGGTATCTAATCTGGTACTTACTCTGGATGGCATTACCTTGGCCTCCAATAACACTGAGGAATCTTGGAGCCATTTTTGATCAGGACATGTCCTTCAGTGCACACATTAAGCAAATATGTAGGACTGCTTTCTTTTCTGCAATATCTCCAGAATTATAAACATACTGCTCAGGGATCACTCTGTTGAAAAACAAGTTAATGCATTTATTACTTGTAGGCTGGACTACTGTAAATTCATTATTATGAGGTTGTTCAAAAGAATTCCCTAAAAGCCATCTGATCCAGAATGCTGCAGCGAGAGTACTGACAGGGACTAGAAAGAGAAAGCAGATTTCTCCCATATTGGCTTCTCTTCATTGGCTCCCTGTTAAATCTAAAATCAAATTTAAAAACCTTCTCCTCACACACAAGGTCTTGAATAATCAGACCCCACCTTATCTTAATGACCTCATAGTATCATGCCACACCATTAAAGCACTTCACTCTCAGATTACAGACTTGCTTGTGGTTCCTAAGGTATTTAAATGTAGAACGGGAAGCAGAGCCTTCAGCTTTCAGGCCCATCTTCTGTGCAACCAGCTCCCTGTTTGGATTCAAGAGACAGAAATCACCTCTATTTTTAAGACTTAAAAGGCTTAAAACTTTCCTTTTTGATAAAGCTTATAGTTAGGGCTTGATCAGGCGAGCCTGCCTATTTAGTAAACAGGGTTCAAGACGTGTGTTTTACACACTTTAAAAGCAATGCCATTTGTGTCAGCAGCTTCATGATATGGCACAAGTGATGTTAGCTTCAATGTTTCTGGCTGCAATTCAAAGATTCCCAGAATGGTTGTGTGCCTGCCAAGGGCTGTTAAGTGTTAATAAGTGTTAAGTGTCCTGTGTGTGTGTGTGTGTGTGTGTGTGTGTGTGTGTGTGTGTGTGTGTGTGTGTGTGTGTGTGTGTGTGTGTGTGTGTGTGTGTGTGTGTGTGTATGTGTGTGTATTGGACAGCATATATTTTAAAATTAGTGTGAGGATAACATTTAGCTTTCTCATTCTATTGGTTGTAGATGGTTCACTTTAAAGGCAATTTTGCTACTTTGCATTAGATTCGTTGATCTAATGCAGCTGGAGAACATCTCATTATTATCAACTGATGGTTAGAGCTTATTACTTTTAATCTGAGGCTGGAATTTGGTCACACATGATAGCAGCATTTTGCCAAGACTGAAAAGTTTGCAGTGAATTTGTGTGGTCTTTTGTCTTGCACTTGTTAAGTTAACTTTATAATTGACTGTGCAAATCAGGCAGCTTGAGCAATCCTTTTAGGTTCATCTTTGTACATTGAAGATGCATTTTGTTGAATGTATGAGATTAGACAAAAAAGTGTTGTGCTGTGAAGTTACTACTGTCATGTCAGTAGAGCAAAAATTAAATAGTGCCAGCAGCAGTTTGTTCTGCTTTAATCTTCTTATTTAGTGTAGATATAAGAGTTATGTCAACCAACACATTTTTATATCTCTGTTAACTCATCTGTTGTATCACCTTCATGGATTTCAGCTACTTTTATTTCCCATCTTTGTTTCCTGCCAGTTTCCTGCCTCACCTGTGTTTAGTAAGCCAGTATGCATCTCCAAGGTGACTGATATTCAGTGCACAACTCATGGTTCTCGTAATAGTGATGCTAAAGGTCTTCTGTGCCCTGGTATCCTGCCTCCTGAATTTCCACTCTTTACTCTCCTCAAGAGAATAAATAAGCATACTACGTGTATATCACACTGTTCATTTAAATATATGGTACATTTGTAATATGATTATTCACAGACACAGAGGGACCAATTCATATTATTCCTAGTGTGTTGCTGGCTTTTCAAAATAAATTTTACATGAATCCTTTGGAAACTGAAAATGTAGAAAAACTGAAAACCCCATTCTAAATGAAAACAAAAGCAAATGTGGACTTCTTTTAGTTTTCTGTTGCTGTTGGTTCATTTAAGAGGGAAAAAAGCATTCATTTTAGAAAACGATCAAGGTTTCTGTTAAAAAAGATACTTTCACAATGTTAACAATGTACACAAAAGCTGACTTTGGAAGCCACTGTGAAGAAAAAATTAATTGATAACATGTTTTAAAATGATTAAAAAATATTTGTGAAAATGTTTAAACCTCATGACACAAACTTTGGCCTATGAATGGAAATGTGATTATCTCCAGCTACAATCCCTCCAACCTCCAAATGCAGATTTCTTTTTTTTTTTTTTTCCATTTTAAAAGTGAAAAGTATTCATTTTGTGTACATGGACATGAGTCAGTACATATGAGAGCAGACTGATGAAAAGTAGTGTTCAGGGACCTGAAAATATTGTTTGGAATGAGGAAACTTTTGTGCAAAGTAACAAAAAAAAAGTAAAATCTGTGTCCAGAACATGAATCAATGAATTAAAGGTTGTGATGCTTTCATGAACTGCTGTGAGACTGTGTTGCCTGTGCATGCAAATGTTTGACACCCTCAGTAAACACAGCCATTGTGTGCATTTGACAAGAAAACCCAGCAAATTCCCATTTAACACATTGTGTTGCTACTCTTTACTAGATTTCTTTAGAGTCTTCCAAAGGACACTTGGAAAGTAAGTTTACAGACATCCCAACCTCCCCATTTAATGGGAACTTAAACCCAGCCACTTTCAGAGATTTACTTTTTCATTCAATTACAAAAAAAAATAAATAAATAAAATAATAATTCCACTAGAAATAATGTGGTAAGAATAAGTTTGGTTTTCAGAAAAAGCAAAATGAGCTTAAATGTCTACTTGTAAACACGCATAAAATGTGCAAAGAAGCTTTAAATAATCTCATTTCTCTGAGTTCCCATCTGAGCCTTGGTCCTTAGACCTACTTTCTCCCTCAGAAGGAGAAAAATCATTTAAAGACAAGGGGTGGGGAGTAAAGCTCCTATTAAGTGGCAGAGACCATCAGAGAATCTGTCTCAGCCTTGATATCTGAGCTGGCTTCAATCCCCTGTCTTAATAAGGGAAAGACAGAAATTCAATACACTCCCAGATAAAATAAGTCAATTGATACCTACTGCCAATTATCAGGCTGCAGCCGTCTCTCGGTGGTTTCTTTCTCTCTGTGTGTGTGTGTGTGTGTGTGTAAATTTATGGTGTGGTGTTCCAATATGTCAATAATATAGTGTTGCTCAGTGTATTGCTTTGTCAGCTCTGAATGCATGTACATCGCTTAACAAATTTATTAGACCACCTGCCATAAAATCACACAAAAACCCCACAAATAAATTATAAATCTGTCAAAAACTCGTTAAAAATGAATAATTATATTTTTTACCCAAATGTTAGTCAGCACACTGGACTTCTCTGAGAAGAACATTCAACCACTCAAACTAACTTTTCTGTTCAGGAATATAAATAATTTGGCATCATAATAAAAATATAATCATATGCTTTAATACTTTAATAATTTCAATTGAAGAGCTTGCACATACTGGTGAATCAACAATTACAGAAACATAAAAAAAAGAGTTTGGGAATCTTCTGGTACTAATTGGTACTATTAATTTTGGGCAACTGTGTCATAAACCTTACACTGGCTAGTGGTGTATTAAATTTGTTCAGCACTGTATGTGTGTATATATTATATCTGCTTGTGCGCTTTGGTTGAGAAAAGGAACAGAAATAAGAAAAAAAGACAGAGAGAAGAGCATAAGCCTCAAGACAGAACAAAACTAGTTGGATACAGTATAGACCCATTCAGAAGATAACACATTCAGTGTCTGGCGTGCTGGAAGATCATGAAACAAAATGCAATAACGGAAGCGTGGATGATGGGAAAGGAAAAAATGGCAATTGAATTGATTGTTAAATTCAAGAAATGATTTACTTCTTATCTATATTTACTATGGTGAGGAGATGAAACAAAGAGAAGCCTTTCATTATAATTTGGAGCATATAAAAAACTGGAAAGGAGAATCACTTTTTCATAGTTAAGCTGCAAAGGAAGTGGGGACTGGATGGTGGAATAACAGAGCAGAAAGCAGTGGAGCAGAAAAGCTAAAAGCAGAGGGGCCTTTTATAAACTAAATGAACTGAATAATAACCTCAATCCTCTCAATTGCCTTCCAAAGACCTTTGTGTGTATCTGGAGATCTTGAAGTATTTATTGTGATCTGTTGATGGGGATTTTTATTCTTTCTAAAGCATATTCTAAAACTAAAATATCTGCATCACTTTGAGGCTGTACACCTGCTGCAATTGTGCCTTTACTGAGTAAAACACCCTCATCTTTGAGCACGAATGCAAATGAAGGGCAGCAGGTGGATAAAGATTCTGCATTGTGAGAAATGTAAGTATTAGTGTGAGTGCTTTTGTGTGTGGTCCAGTAGGTAAAATAACCATTGATTTCTTTTTTGTTTCAGTCCAACCAGGGCTGTCAGGTCCTTTTGTCTGATCAATAATTTCAGCACATTACCGTGCTCATACTGTAACTGGCCAGCAAGGGAATGAGTCACTCCCTTTGCAATCAGCCCGTGTGGCTGAGCGCACGTGTGTCAGCCTTGTAGGAGCCTCATCGTCAAACAAAAAAAAAAATTTTTTTTTGCCAAAATGGGCAGCAGAGAAATGTTTCATGACGCTGCGAGCAATCCCTGCTATTAATCAAAATGTCAAAACTGCACTTCTGCTGGAACGGTAAGAATGTGCTTGTTTGCATTTGGACTGTGGCTCCACAAGCTTAAGTGAAAGAAACAGGATCAGACTCCCTCTTTTATGAATTCAACATGTGTAGAAATACAAAGGAATACATCTTTCTTTAACATAAAGGCATCTGTAGAATTTGAGGAAGGAATGACAGAGACTAGAAAGAGAGAGCAGATTTCTCCCACACTGGCTTCTCTTCATTGGCTCCCTTTTAAATCCAGAATAGAATTGAAAATTCTACTTCTCACATACAAGGTCTTGAATAATCAGGTCCCATCTTATCTTAAAAACCTCATAGTACCATATCACCCCAATAGAGCACTTAGCTCTCAGACTGCTGGCTTACTTGTGGTTCCTAGGATACTTAAGAGTAGAATGGGAGGCAGAGCCTTCAGCTTTCAGGCCCCTTTTCTGTGGATCCAGCTCCCTGTTTGGATTCAGGACACAGACACTCTCTCTATTTTTAAGATTAGGCTTAAAACTTTCCTTTTTGATCAAGCCTATAGTTAGGGCTGGATCAGGTGACCCTGAACCCTCCCTTAGTTATGCTGCAATAGGCCTAGGCTGCTGGGGGGTTCCCATGATGCACTGAGTGTTTCTTTTCATTCACCTTTTTTTACTCTGTTTATACCCCACTCTGCATTTAATGGTTAATTATTATTAATCTCTGGCTCTCTTCCACAGCAAGTCTTTTGTCCTGTCTCTCTCCCCTCAGTCCCAACCAGTCATGGCAGATGACTGCCCCTCCCTGAGCCTGGTTCTGCTGGAGGTTTCTTCCTGTTAAAAGGGAGTTTTTCCTTCCCACTGTCACCAAGTGCTGCTCATAGGGGGTTGTTTTGATTGTTGGGCTTTCTCTGTAATTATTGTAGGGTTTTTACCTTGCAATATAATGCACCTTGAGGCTGTTTGTTGTGATTTGGCACTATATAAATAAAATTAATTGAATTGGATTGGATTTTCTGATCAAGCAACAGCTAGCTTAGGGTTGGTGAAACTGGGCAAGTGGAGGGCCAAAGAAAGCCAAAAAAGCTATCTCAAAACAGACTTAGTGGAAGGGTGGCTGTAAGAAGTTAGGTGGTGGTGGTGGTGGTGTTGGGGATCTTGTCAAAATTAATGCACAATTGATGGAATTATAAATGCTGAAAAGAACCATCAGATTTTGATCCACCATACAATGCTATCTGGAAGAATCTGATTGGCAACAGCTTCATTTGTCACTCATGACAGTGATCCCAAACACACTGCCAATGCAATAAAGGCATACCTGGATAGAAAAATACAATATAACACCATCATTCATGGACTGGCCTCCCCTCAACATTATTGAAGCAATGTGGGATCGTGTCAGAGGACAAGGGTATCCAAGAAGACCTTCAGATTGTCCTTCAAGTAGTCTGGAGAACTATGCCTGAAGACTACATAAAGAAATTACAAGAAATCGTCTCTATGGGAGTTCAGGCTGTGTTGAAGAGGCTGGGATTGCACCTCCTTCTGGTCTCAAACCAGGAATCTTTCACATAACCAAGATTAAAAGGGGGTAAGGAAGGAAGCAAGAAGCTGGAAATGAGACAATGGGAATTGAGCTGAGGTTTGGAGATTGGGAGAGAGCTGGATAAATGAAGAAATGTTTACGAGCAGGGACAGTGAGACTGAGACACTCACCAAGACAAAAGATATACAGCAATATACCAGGGTATTAGATACAACAAAACTCTGAATCATATTGAGTGTTGGTAAAATAGAAATGTGAGATATTGATTCACATGCAGAATTATTCAGAAAACATTAAACAAATTACACAATTGTCCCAACCAAAGTTGCAATGAGCTGCACTCTGCAGGTGTTTGTACAGTTACATCTGTAACATTTGTCTCTGTCCTATCCTTAAATATAGCTTTAAGACTAGAGGCAACTTTAAGCCCTAATTTGAAGGTTTCGTGTCCAAGATGAAGCTACAGAATATTAATTTCACCATACCACACCACCTATATAAACCCATTTAAATAATATAAAAAGATTATTCAAATGAGGCAGGATAAGAGTAGGTTTAGTACCACTCAACAGGGGGAGGGGTTTCTCATGTTTTGTAGGTGTGGTTCTTAACCCAATGCTGTTGCTGCAGACAGCCTCTCTTACCGGTGACAGCCAACAGATGGTGCTGTGGTTCTTCAGTTCCCTCACACGTCGCTGGTCTTTCAAATTAGTAGATGAGAATCATGAGTTGGAGCATCATCAAATGACTGTTTAAAGACAAAAGCACATTTGGATGTAAGAACAGTACATTCGAGCAGCTCAGACATTGGGTTTCATAACTAAGACATCCCTTTATTGCCTTTTGCTACCATGTCAAGATAGGACTGTTGCTTATGTTATACAGGATATATTTTGAGCTTGAAAAAAGTGGATTTTTGGATAATCTGACATACATTCAATCTCTCTGTCAGCTCCTTTTCTCTTTCTGCTTATTTTACTTTCTGTGTTTAAGGCAGACATGTTTGCAAAACTAGAATGACACATTCCCCACCTTCTCTCAAACCTGTATCATTTTCTTTCACTCTGAATAGCTTTCTCTTTTCTTTTCACTATACAATCAATTCTCTTTGGTGGTATCTATTATAAACTCTATTCCAATACTCTTATCTTCTTTATCATTTAAAATAATGCCCACAAATGCAGTTATGTGTGTACATTTCCACAGTAGTCTACACATTTCTGTGAAAAAATAAGTACATCCCATGATTCAGTAGCTTCTAGAACCACCTTCAGCAGCAATAACTTGAAGTAATTGTTTTCTGTATGACTTTAGCAGTCTTTCATGTTGTTGTGGAGGAATTTTAGCCCACTCCTCTTTCCAGCGTTGCTTCAGTCCAGTATTTGTTTATGCACAGCTGTCTTAAAGTCCCACCACAACATTTCAATCAGGTCGAGGTCTGGACTCTGACTGGGCCATTGCAGCACCTTGATGCATTTCTTTTCAGCCATTCTGTTATAGATTTGCTGGCATGCTTGGGATCATTGTTCTGTTGCATGACCCAGTTTCAGTCAAACTGTTGGACAGGTGGCCTCACATGTGGCTCTAGAATATTTTGGTTTACAAATGAGTTCATGATCAACTCAATGACTGGAAAGTGCCCGGTTCCTTTGGCTGCAGAACAAGCCCAAATCATCACCCTTCCACTACCATGCTTGACAGTTGGTATGAGGTGTTTGTTCTGATATGCTGTGTTTGGTTTTTGCCAAATGTGGTGTTGTGTATTATGGCCAAAAATCTATATTTTTGGTCTTGTCTGTCCAAGGGAAATTGCTCCAGAGGTCTTGTGGTTTGCTCAGATGCAACTTCGGAAACTTAATCTCTTAATGCATGTTCAATAATCTACCTAAGGAAATACCAGAAAGCTGATTCTGTTCATTTGGATGTAGCTGTTTCACATAAATGGCTTCCTTGACTCAGAGTCCTGTGAAAACTTTCATATGACTGTACATGTATGCACACATTTTTTCCTGCACTGATTTCCAAAGTTTAGCTCATATAACACAGCAAATTTATCTCTTTAACAGTCGCCGATACACCTGTTACCTGCTCTTACTCACTTACTGAGCGTATCACCTCTGAGATGTCTGATCAAATGCACTTTGAATTACCGTAATAAGCGCCTGGTTGTCCTATTGGAAAAATTCAAATGGTTTCTGAAAGCTGAGAAATTGCCCTTCACATCCAACATAGGGTTATTCTGGTAATTGTTGCTGGAAGTCTGCGAATGGGAGTGCTTTTGAAGCCCAAGGCCTGCAAGAAAAGGGTAAAGAACTGTACATACTGTAACTGTAACTGGAAGGACATGCACTAAAAAGGTGTTTTACTTTCAAGGTTTTTGTATGTTTTTGCATCCTTAAAAAAAAAAAGACACTTCCTATGTAAGCATATATATATACACACTAAGGAAAAGTCATAGAACTGCATGAAACACAGTTGAATAAAGAACATTCACCACCCCACATGCACCACACATATATCACACATACACCACTGCTTCCCATGCATATAATTCATTTTGACAGCCAGCAGAGAAAGATGCTCACAGAGAGAAAGAGAAAGGAATCTGTCTCTGTCACTCTTGAGGTTGCACAGGTGCTCCATGATAAAAGCACTCTGCTGTAGGCCTGATATGCACACAGGGTTATGCACAACTGGTTAGAGTTAGTGACTAGGCCTTGCTGTGCGAAAAGGGAAGCAAAGTCATCTTTCTCCACGGATGTGGAACCCCATTTCCAAAAAAGATTGGGATGCCATGCAATGTTGAAAAAAGAGAACAAACAACAAACGCAATGCATGCATTTGCAGATCATGTGAACAACATATAAATTTCAGACTATTTAAAAAACAACAGGTGAAATGTTGCAACAACAAAACTCCAGCTTTTTTCAGAATATACTTTTATTTTGAATTTGGTTTCAGCATAATTTTTTATTTAAAGTTGTTAAAGGAGGATTTTTTTTTCACTGACTTCACCTTTTTGTTATTATTATTTAGCAGCTGAGACCAACTGCTGTAAATTTGAAAGCAAAATGTTCTCCAATTTGCATTTGATATAGGATGTCAGCTGCATGCTCAGCAGTTTACAGCCTCATTTATCATTTTCTTTTGGACATTTAGGGCCTTTATTATACAGTCACAGTAGAGAGTAGACAGCAAAGTGGGAAAAGAGTTAGGGGGAGTGACATGCAGGAAATGGTCTGGGTGACAATATGGGTCACCCACTCAACCAAGCCGTCATTTGTTTTTTTCTTAAGGGTTTGGAATTTCCAGCTTTTTAGCTTTTTATTTGATAGGAAAGCAAGGAAATTGTGTGTGTGTGTGTGTGTGTGTGTGTGTGTGTGTATACGCACCCCAGGCTCCTACAATAGCCATACAGCCTTTGACATTGTCTTGCTGAAATAAGCAGCGCGGCAGCATTTACTGCTTCAGAGCCAGTAATTTAACACAGTAACTTTTACAGCAGATATGAAATCAGTTCACCATACCTAGGTGAAAAGTTGTAATATTCTATTCAACAGTAACAATCTGCAACTGTCTCACTATCAATTTCCTTCAGAAATGCAGTTACGTATCTTCTCTGACCTCATCATCATCTGAAATTGTATTTGTCAAAGACCTTTATTAAAAAGGACCTTTGAGTCATTTTCTCCTGACCACAAGACTGATGGCCATGTTTGTTTTTAAAATAACCTTGTTTCTGTGATTGAAAACTGACTTTACAGTAATTTGTTCATCCATTCCAAATTTTTTTCTTCTATTGTGACACTCAACAATCCGGAGTGCACATGCCTCATTATCTTTGTGAATGTTAGTGGAATCTCAGGTCTACTATGCTTCATTCTACACCTCTTGCCCCTTTTCTGACATCTCTCTCTGCCAATTTTTACTGTACTCATTTTGGTTACTGTTATCTGAGGTTTCTCCTCTTCTCTACCTTGTTTACATGTCTACACCCACATTCTCTTGTTTCCTCTGTCTTCCTCATTATCCTTCCGTCATCTTATTCCTCCCAAATGGATCTTTTCTTTCTTCCTTTAAGTCTGCCACTCCACTCTTTCTCTTTAGCACAAACTTCAAACACATTACTTCAGAGAAAACGAAGGAAACAATTTAGCTCAAATTACAACATCCGGCAAATCCTGTCTTTGCCCATTTATTTCATTACATTCCACCAGTCCTGAAATGATGATCTGCTGTCCCATATAACACAACCAGGATTATTCTTTCTCTGCTAATGAATGTAATATAAATGGCAGAGGTGTAAATAAGAATAAATGAGCATGCAAAGTTAATATTTTCCTTCGTACCAAAGGGCAAAAACAAGGGGCATTCACCAAACAAACAAACAGAAGACATTTACAGACAACAAACTACAGAACATTCATTTATATAACAGGCAACCCTGCCTTACATTTCTGGACATACAAACAGTGGCAACAATTAAACCTGGAAGGTGGACAATGTTTGCTTGCTTTTGGCAAGACTGCACATACTCACTTTCAGAACTATGCAAAAGTTTTGAGTCACTGCTCATTTCTTTATATTTTGCTTCCAAGGAGCCAGACTTTCTTGTCATTTTTTAAAGTGGTCTTGAGCAACAGTTCCTGAAGTCATTTCAAGGGTTTTTCTTTGGATATTACTAATCTTTGTATCTGACCATTTTCTGAGGAATGTTTTTTGGTTTGTTTGTTAAGCCACTTAACACTGACCTATGACTCATTCAAACATACAAAAGGCACCCAACTGATGGGATGAACCAGTGTTGTGCCTACATATAACAGATAACTTAGCAAAGAGCTAATTTTTAATTGTATCTTTTGTAGCGAGCAGTCTGTTGCAAAAGCACATCATTTGTTGAAGTTCCTTTAGCTGAATCTGCAAAACCAAAGATAGCATATTTTGATAGGCATAAAATAGCATTTTTGCACCAACAAGGTGATTCTGAGTCTAATTTGAGTTGAGCAGTCATGCTCCGCCTCTGGGTGTCCTGTGCTCCTGCTCTTAGGGCCAGCTCATCTGTTAATCATCATCATCACCAGCACTCAGTGTCTGGCAGACTGCCTACATCACTTCAGTTGTAATCCACCTCCTTTTTGGTTTCTCCTCCATCCTTGCCTCTCTGCTTTCTAGTGTTCCCTGTGTGTGTGGTCGAAAAGTGGCTCACTCCACAGATCCACTTCCCTGTCATCGCTGAGCTGGTCCATTCTCTCTGGAATCCCTTGCCAGCAAACTCACCTCCTCCACTTGCCTGATTGCCCACCCTCCTACAACCTTGGCTGCCACCACAAAGTAAATCATTGGCCCTCCCCAGAGTATTGGCCCTCCTTGCCGTTACCAAGAGAGTGTAAGCTCTCTCACACTCTGCAAACTCACCTTTGGAACTTCTCTATGAAATATCTGTGTACAGACCTACTTGGATTAACCTATCTTTAATTCTCTTATAGTGAAGCAACATGTTGAACTGTGAGTCTACCTCTCTTGGGTCTTGCTTCAGACTATTAGCTAAAAATATCTTAGCATGGTGTGCAGTGTATTCTTGAAAAAAATGAATACACTGCACACCATGCAAATTGGAAACATGGAGGACAAAAGAAGGAGTGACAGGCCCCAAAAACTATCTACAGCAGATGAACAGTATCTGCAAGTCATGTCCTGAAGAAACATCCATCAAAGATCTGACACGGGACCTGAGAGATGCATCTGGTCCTTCAGTTGATCCATCAACTGTTCACTGAAGCCTCTTCACAAATGGTCTCAGTGGAAGGGTGGCTGTCAAGAAACCATCCTTAACCAAAGCAAACTGGGAGAAAAGGCTGAGGTATACCAAATTACATGAGAATTGGACTGAAAATCTGTGGCAACAGGTCTTATGGAGTGATGAATCCAAATTTGAAAGTTTTAGGTAAAAATAATTATCAATATGTACAGAGATGTGCAAGAGTGTCTACAGCCATCTGTAAAACACAGTGGACGTCATTGTTTGGGGCTGCATTTCAGCCAGTGGCGTTGGAGATCTTGTGAAAATTGATAGAATTACAAACACAAAAAAATACTGTCAGGTTTTGATCCATCATGCAATACGATCTGATTGGCAACAGCTTCATTTTTCAGCACGACAAAGATCCCAAACACAATACCAATGTAGTAAAAGCCTACCTGGATAGAAAAAAAATACAAAAAGCCCATCAGTCATGGATTGGCCTCCCCAGACCTCAACATGATTGATGCAGCGCATGAGTGACAAAGGAAAAAAAGGCAGCTGACATCCAAAGAAGAGCTTTGAATGCCTGCAGAACTATTCCTGAAGACTACCTGTTGAAGAATAAAGGCAGTCATACAAAATATTGACTTTCAAGCTCATTAGAATTGTGCAAACTCAGTTTTTGCCTCATTTGCTGTATTTCTGTATATATTTGCACCTTTCAATAAATCACTCCACCTATTTACCATCTTCCCAGCAAAGTATAAAGACATGAGGGGTGGCTCAAAAGTTTTGCATAGTATTGTACTCATTCAGCCATTTACCCAGTGCAGAAACAAAGAATACTGAAAAATCTTTCATGTAATTACAGGGGAAGGCACATCACTCAGGAACACAGATTGGGACATACTGGAACAAAACTGGAATCTTTCATGGAGCGCTGGAGCTCAGTGAACATGATAACATGAGCTCCAAACCCTCAGGGGAATACATGTGTCCTTGTATTCTATACACAGAAAGAAAGCTGGAGATGAACAGACGGATGTTGTGTGTGTGCGTGACAGCGTGTGTAGGTGTGTGTGTAAATACATTGAGTCTGTTTTCTTATGTAGCCCTAGTTTTTCCACATTTAAATATGTGCGTCCTTGCATGATAAAAAAGACTGGAGGAAGCTTCAAATCGTGTGGTTCAGTGTGAAGATGTTTGTGTGTTTCATATCTGCGAACACTGGCTTGTAGAGAAAAACAGAAATGATGTGAAACTAAGTGATGGTGATGGATGAGCGCTGTGTCTGTAACTCGCTTTAGGTTGGTTTTCCTGCAAGACAAAGAATCACGATATGAAAAACTTGTTTGCTCAGTCAATCCCTTGTTGAATGAGCGAGTCAATCTGCATCTGGTAGCCTCTAGCAAGCAAAGTATTGCAAAAAAAAGTAATCCAAATCTAAATTTGCTTTGAAAATGGCACACCTAATTTATACTCTGGTAGCAGAAAGCGCAGTAAAAAAAAACTTACAAGAATTCACATTATTGCAACAAACAAAAATCAACTGAATTCTGGCTTGACTGCTGTGCAATCATCAGAGCTAAATGCTAGCTCTGAGGCAGAATCTAAATTGTGCCCAGATTTGACTTCCCACTAATGTATTCAATCTGCCTGTTTATTCTTGCTCAAATCTATAAGTGATTACGGTTTAATAGTATTTCAAGACTAGTACAGTTTTAAACAGAAGCAGCATTCTTTTTTTGAAATTACAGTGATTTTAACATCACGTCGTGCAGTTTAAAAGGACTGAAACAACAGTGTTTATTAGATGGTGATGTTGGAAAAGGGAGTCAAGGATTTTTTGCATTTCTGACTGACAGAGCAGTTTTTCTGCAAAGCATAGAGATCTAGGATTGTGACTTGCGCATTTTCGCAATAAAGGGATGGAAAATCATTATTTTACATACCCTCACAAAGTCAAATTAGACAGCACAGCAAATCATATTTTTCCATTCTATGGCTGTCTGCATTAATCTTTTCAGCCCCGTCAGAAGCCTGAAATCTCTTCAGCTTATGTAGTAGCGAGTCTGTGCATGTGAAAATCCAGGTAGGTGCTGCATGAACACCTATTGTGCTCACAGTGTCAAACAATGGTTGCGCTGTACAGTCGGGAAGGGTGAGGATAAATAATCACTATATTCCCATATTAGTTGTGCTTACACTGAACACTGGCAGCTATGAAAGCCAAGTTAACAATGCACTACCACAAATTAGGCCTCCGCTGCAGGAGATTACCGGAACCCCTATGTGGGCACTGCCACTGTAATTGATTGTGTGTGGCCTTGTAAGAACTTACCAATAGGTGAGAACCTTATACAACAACAGCATGGCATGGCAGTGATGCAAATTAAATACAAGAATAAGGTTGAATAATCCTTTTGCTTGGGTGGGTTCCTAACTGAGTGAAATGGCCCAGAGGTATCTATTTGGCAGCCATGATACGAGCTGGTCGAATTCTCTAATTGCTAAGGAAAGTTGCTCCAGTGCTTTCTGTCTTATCTCTTTAGCATTCACTGGACAATCCTTTACGAAGGGAGATAAAGCATTCCACAATTCCTTGCAGCACCAACATTCAAAGCTTAACATATTATGCCTTTTGGGCACAACATGTTAAGCATATTTTTATGAGATCTTTCTAATTGGCATTCATTCAGTCGATAAATATGTGCTGGATGTAACAGTAAGCTTGAGCAAACATTTTCAAAGTTTATAGCTTTTCACACTATTTTTTCCTGGTTTCCCAGGAAAAAAAAAAAAAATTATATATATTTTTTTTTTGATAATAAGGTGATATTTTTCCTGGGTTGTCTACATTTCTATAGCCTGATTTGCACCAACTCATAACAAAAACAGTGGAAGATGTATCGAGGATTCACTTCTGTAGTTCACATCAGATTATTGCATAATAAGGGGTATAGCGCAGTTGGCTTCACTTTGCACGTTGTTTTTCTTTTCCCTGTACATCTTTATTAATTCTTTCATTCATTTGTTGACCTCTGCTGCAGGCCTTTAACCTTCTCAACACATTCCTGGAAAACAGCAAATCATGCCAACAACAGGTCACCAATTCAACAGGTCATAGATGTGTTCGAATTTATGGAGTTAAAATGCTGTTTAATACTTGCAGAAGCTTCTGAGATTCTGTTCATCTTAGTGCACATTGTGGATTTACCTCACTGATGAAGTTTGTTTGGATTTGCAATAATGATGAAGTTCAAATCAAATATTCAAAATGTAAGCTCTTCTTTGTCGTCCAGTCGAAGAAACAAGCTGCAGGTTTTTGGTCACTGAGGAGAAACTTGGGAGAATTGTTTAGAGTGTAAATGTTGGCAATGCTGGCGACTCCTGTCCTGGTTGTGATCTTGAAATAATATCTTCACCACCACTTAACCTCAGTCTTGACCATCGCTGCACACCCCGCTCATTTCAGGCAGTGAAAGGTTACCTCAACCTTGGCTGATATAAACCCTGTTGTGACAGGATAATTCTTGATGCAAAGCACCAGAGTAATCTTTAACGGATGAATAAACTGGGTATATCTGGTTAATGTCTCCTGGATATTTCTGATATCATTCAATTCTGTACTGTAGCATGTCACCAACCATTATTGGCACAATGCAGCTGTGTCAGCTGGCTTTTGACTAAACAAAAGCATAAGAGAATCTACCATTATTCATTATTATTATTATTTCTCCACCAGTTTGGAATTTTGAATCACAGAAGTACTTAAAGAAGGACTGTTCCTACATTTCTGGAGGAAATGAAACTCGCCACATGTCCAAAACATGAATGTTTTGCTCTGTTGTCCTCAGATTACTTTTCCCTGTGTCATCCGGTCATATTAGCAGAAACAGCAGAAGCAACACTTGACTGACATGTTACGTGTGGCGTGTTAAGAAAAGAAAAAAAATAAATCTACAGTTGTATTTGTGTTTACTGGAAAACATTTTTGGAAAAAGAACTTTTAATTAGACTGAGCTGCAAAGCATCCAATGAGAGCCGAAGAGGAAGAAAAAATTTACCTCAGCCAGGCATCCAGTAATTATTTTGGCAGCCATGGCAACACAGAGACTCTGTGAAGTTGTCTGGCTGTTATTCACATGCCAGCACTTATATGGAAATAAGGTTCATAACTAAAGTAATGTTCCTTGTGTCGTTTACAAACCTTTCATCATTTCACTGATCAGCAGGGACGCACTGCTGCAACTTTCATTTAAAAGCAGGGCCTTATGCAGTATAGATGAGTTAAAGTTTTAACAGAGACATGGTGAGCAATGGGAGCAACTCTTGCTAATTGCCTGACAACAATACCAGAAGCCACAACTTGCACTTTCCCTGTGCATCACTTTAATTGCAAATGAAAGGGGTGTGCTGGGGATAGAGATGTACATGGTGCATACTGTAACAATAATGCAGTTGAGTTAATTGTTCTTTTCCTGTATGAATTAACAGTTTTGTTCAGGTTTTCTACATTTCTTTAAGTTTTTTAGGTTTTTTTTTTCCAAGTGAACAAACCATTTGTTTGTGTATTATGAAGAAAATTCTAATTTCAAATGTTTTACAGTGTAGCGATATGATTTAAGATTCAATACCTGCTGGAAACATTTTAATTTTTCTTTACACTTCCTCACTCTGTCTTTTGTATTCTTAAATACACATATGCACACACAATGTTAAAATCTCATTATTTCCAGATGACTACAGATTGACAGTTTAAGTCCTTTTATCCAATTCTACGAAGTGTTAAAGTCAGACAGCAATACAATGGCTGTGTCTACTTTTGCAATTGAGATTATACTACTTTTATCATATTGTAACATGATGCAATTCAATCATGAGCCTTACCTTGTAGCAGTGAACAGGTGTTTCATTGTCCGTCAATAGCCTTCCATTTCCACTTTCTAACAACTTCTCATATAGGCAGTAAAATGTGCAATTTCACAGCTGTGTTCTGAGCACCTCGATGAATGCAGATACTGGTAAGTGTAAATGATTTTATGCTGTAGTCCACCATTCTCCAAATCCTTTTTGCTATAAAACTCCCATTCCAGATGGATGAATGGTCAGAAAAACTGACAGATCGACGCATGCAATAGTTTGTGTTCAGTCACAGTCTGTTTTTTAGATAAAGTTATGACAAAATGTAAAAAGTTTGTATGTTTATCCAAATGTCCTCCACATTAAACCAGTTATTTCACAAATGATAAAAGCCAAAGAAGTGTGTTTAGGATTATGAAAGCCACTGGAAAAACACATTCCAACAAATCTCGTGGGGTAATTGGGTTGTCATAGTGCAAGTAAGGCTCCTTATGACTCATAATAGCAATTCTTACCAATCCTTTGACCTTGTGCAGTAGACATGATGAAAGAGGGTAATTTCTATGGTGTGGGAGGCCACAGTGATGCATGGCTTTATTTTTACCTTGTTTTGAGGTTCTCTCGGGACAGTGTGTTGCTAAAAGTCAGTTCCTAAAGGTCACACACTAATGGAATACACAAATATCCAAACATATTGGGCATAAGGGACAGACTTGTTTATATATATATATATATATATATATATATATATATATATATATATATATATATATATATATATATATAAAACAAATTAATTAGACCACCTGTTATAAAAACAAGAAAACCCAAGTATTTTAAAGACCAAATAAATAAATAAATGAATTCACATTTTTAATGAGAAGTCAGAAATTAATTAAGCATAACATTCAACCACTAAAACTAGTTTTTCTGTTCAGGAATGCAGGTATATGACTGTAATTTGGCATGCCAAAAAATAATGTGCTTTACTGTCTTTCCTGCTTTTTTGTAAAACAATGAATTTGAGATTTCAGGCATAACAACAATAATTATCTTTCAGCATTAGACATATTATTTGGATTAAATTTACTAATGCTGCTAATTTAGGACAGCAGAAAAAATAAATAAATTCCCCACTCGTCCTATGGGCGGTCTTTGTCCTCGGGTCCTCTACCAGAGGCCTGGGAGCTTGAGGGTCCTGCGCAGTATATTAGCTGTTCCCAGGACAGCGCTCTTCTGGGCAGAGATCTTGGATGTCATCCCTGGAAACTGCTGGAGCCATTCTCCCAGTTTTGGTGTCACTGCCATGAGTATTCCGATTACTACTATTGCCTTCACCTTCCACATCCTCTCTAACTCTTCTCTCAGCCCTTGGTATTCCTCAAGCTTCTCATTGTATTTCTTCTTGATGTTGCTGTCGCTTGGTATTGCTACAGTACTGTATGTCTATCTTTTTTTTTTTTTTTTTTTTTTTTTTTTTTGATCCAAGATGGCGCCGCGAATGGATGCCCTGGTACTTCGGTGCGCTCTGTTTTGTTTGTTTTTGTGCGTTATTTCTGTGTCTGGACACTCTTCTGGGTATTCTTACACCAGAGAAGAGCTTTTCAACATTAGGTCCACAACACCTTCGGATTTATTTCCTGTTTTTGTCGCATCTGCGGCGGATTTATTACACACTCTGGCCCAGAAAGTGAGACGCCGAAAGAGAGGGAAGCGCGCTGGCGTGCTTGTGAGGCTAAGGAGACGTGGATTACGCACAGCCTTACCTGGGATTTTCCTCTCCAACGTGCGTTCACTTAGGAACAAAATGGACGAACTGATACTGATGAGGAGCATGAATAGAGACTTTTCCAAATCCTGTGTGTTATGCTTCACGGAGTCATGGCTGTGTGAGGAGATACCGGACTGCGCGCTCCAGTTGGAGGGATTTCATCTCCTCCGCGCAGACCGGCAAGCTGCGCTTTCCGGCAAGGCTACAGGTGGAGGAGTCTGCTTCTACATAAACAGTGGCTGGTGTACGGATGTGACAGAGATTGCTAAGCACTGCTCTCCCTCACTGGAATATCTTTTCATTCACTGTAAACCGTTTTACTCTCCGCGGGAGTTCGCTTCATTCATACTGGCTGCTGTTTACATCCCGCCGGACGCGGACGTGCACGAGGCCCAGTGCGCGCTCACAGAGCAGATTCTGTGCATGGAGCGGACATACCCGGACTCTCTTATCATCGTACTTGGGGACTTTAATAAAGCCAGCCTGAGACAGGAACTTCCCAAATATAAACAATATATCACATGTCCGACCAGAGAGGAGAAGACACTAGACCACTGCTACAGCACGATAAGCGGGGCTTATCACGCAGTGCCCCGCGCTGCACTCGGCCTCTCTGACCACGACATGATCCACCTGATCCCCGCGTACAGACAGAGGCTGAAGCTCTCAAAACCTGTGGTGAGGACAACAAAGCAGTGGACCCGTGAGGCTGTGGAGGAGCTCCGCACATGCTTCGAAACTACAGACTGGGACTCAATGAGGGCTGCCTGTGACAGTCTGGATGACTACACGGACACTGTAACCTCGTATATCCACTTCTGCGAGGACAGCATTGTGCCATCACGCACCAGGGTGTGTTATAACAGTGACAAACCCTGGTTTACTCCCAAACTGAAGCAGCTGTGGATAGAGAAGAGGGAGGCTTTTAAAAGTGGGGACAAAGACTGCTACAAAGAGGCCAAGTACAGGTTTAGCAAGGAAGTGGCCACTGCTAGATCACATCACTCTGAGAATATACAGCAGCAGATCTCAGAGAACGACGCGGCCTCTGTATGGAAAGGTTTTAGGCAGATTACCAACTACAAGCCTAAAACCCCCCACTCCACAGACGACCTACAAACTGCAAATAGACTGAACGAGTTCTATTGTCGTTTTGATGGTCAGTTCGGCAGCCTTCACACCTCCACCAGTCCCAACTACAATACAGCCAACACAAATATTCACCCCCCAACCTCCCCCACTCCCCACACCTCAGAGAAGCCCACATCATCAAGGACTCACACCCCAGAGTCCCCCTCCTCCCCCACCCCCACAGTCTTTTGTATTCAGGAGGACCAGGTGCTAAAGCAGTTCAGGAGTGTCAAAGCTCGCAAAGCTCCAGGTCCAGATAGTGTCTCACCTGCCACACTGAGACACTGTGCTAACGAGCTTGCCCCATTGTTCACGAACATCTTCAACTCCTCACTGGAGGCTTGCCACGTGCCTGTCTGCTTTAAAACCGCTACCATTGTTCCTGTCCCCAAGAAGCCAAGGATCACTGGACTAAATGACTACAGACCTGTGGCACTGACTTCTGTGGTCATGAAGTCATTTGAGCGTCTGGTGCTGTCCCACCTCAAGTCCCTCACAGCCCCCCTTCTGGACCCCCTGCAGTTTGCCTACAGAGCCAACAGGTCTGTGGACGACGCCATCAACCTGACTCTGCACTTCATCCTACAGCATCTGGACTCCCAGGGAACCTACGCCAGGATCCTGTTTGTGGACTTCAGCTCTGCCTTCAACACCATCATCCCTGATCTCCTCCAAGAAAAGCTGTCCCAGATGAACGTGCCTGATCCCATCTGCAGGTGGATCACTGACTTCCTGACGAACAGGAAGCAGCACGTGAGGCTGGGGAAGAATGTCTCGGACTCCCGGACCATCAGCACTGGCACTCCTCAGGGCTGTGTCCTCTCTCCTCTGCTCTTCTCCCTGTATACCAACTGCTGCACCTCTGACCACCAGTCTGTCAAGCTTATTAAGTTTGCAGACGACATGACTCTCATCGGACTCATCTCAGACGGGGACGAGTCGGCCTACAGGATGGAGGTCAAACGTCTGGCGTCCTGGTGCAGCCACAATAACCTGGTACTGAACGCCCAGAAGACAGTGGAGATTATAGTGGACTTTAGGAAGCACACAGCCCCTCTACCCTCCATCATCCTGACTGACACCCCCATCACCACAGTGGACTCTTCTCGCTTCCTGGGAACTACCATCACCCAGGACCTCAAGTGGGAGCCCACCATCACCTCTGTCATCAAAAAGGCCCAGCAGAGGATGTACTTCCTGCGGCAGTTGAAGAAATTCAACTTGCCAGCAAGGACCATGGTGCAGTTCTATACTGCCATCATTGAGTCCATCCTCACCTCCTCCATCACTGTGTGGTACGCTGGAGCCACCACTAGGGACAAACAGAGACTACAGCGCGTTGTGCACTCTGCTGAGAAGGTGATTGGCTGTAACCTCCCATCTCTCCAGGACCTGTACACCTCCAGGACACTGGGGCGTGCAGGTCGGATCACAGCCGACCACTCTCACCCTGGGCACAGACTTTTTGACCCTCTCCCCTCAGGCAGGAGGCTACGGTCCATACGGACCAGAACCTCCCGCCATAAGAACAGTTTCTTCCCCTCTGCTGTTGGACTCATGAACAATTACCCTAAGACTGTTACCACCACCCTCCACAAACGCTGATGACCCTATGTCTATGCACCTGTCTGACTGCACTGATGTACATATTAGTGGAATATAGTCTACATTCTTTTATCTTTTAATTAGTCTCTGCACTGTATATTTTGTAATTTTGTAATATTGTGCTATAGTTATAGCTCTAATATCTCTGTATATTTGCAATTTGTATACTTGTATATTGTCTTATAGTTTTTATACTTATTTGTTTTTTTCTGTAAGCACGAAGTACCGCAGCAATTTCCTAATGCTGTGAACCTGTTCACCCATATGGCAATAAAAACCTTCTGATTCTGATTCTGATTCTGATTCTGACAGCCTTCTTCCTCTGCTTGTTCACCACTTCTATGTCAGATTGGTTAGCCATCACAAGTTTGTCTCTCTGTATCTGGAAGTCACACAGAATCTTAGCTTGGTCATTCTCTACCACCCTTGGGGACGTATCCCATTTTGACCTTGGGATTTCCAGGCCATACTCAGCACAGATGTTCCTATATACTATCCCAGTCTCTTGGTTATGTTGTTCCATGTATGCCCTGCCTGCTAGCATCTTGCACCCTGCTGTTATGTGCTGAATTGTCTCAGGGGCATCTCTGCACAGCCTGCGCCTGGGGTCTTGCCTGGTGTGGTGGACCCCAGTCTCTAACGATCTTGTGCTTAGAGCTTGTTCTCGTGCTGCCATGATTAGTGCCTCTGTGCTGTCTGTCAGTCCAGCTTTGCCCAACCATTGGTAAGATTTTTCAATATCAGCCACTTCTTCTATCTGCTGGTGGTACTGTACATGCCAGGCAGAGGCCCATCCTTCCATGATGGTTCCTGTTCTTGCTCCTCTTCTTTCTTGGGTTTCTGCTGCCTGTAGTATTCACTCAGCACATGATCCAGGATAGTGGTACTGACACTCACTAGTCCTTCCCTCCTTATTTCCGCTTAGAGAACAGTCTCAGGGTGCTGGATTAGGGGTGAAACCCTCTATGCATGGTAAGAAGCTTTCTTGTCTCGATATCAGTGGCTTTTATCTCTTCCTTTGGCCAGCTTATTATCCCGGCAGGGTATCTGATGATGGTGTAGGTGTTGATTGCTTGGAACTTGTTCTTCCCATTCAGCTGACTCATCAGGACTCGCCTTATTTTCTGCAGGTACTTGACGGTTGCAGCTTTCCTAGTGGTTTCTTCATGGTTCCCATTTGCTTGCGGGATTCCAAGGTACTTGTAGCTGTCCTCAACGTCTGCAATGTTACCCTCGGTTCTAACTAGCTTCCCTCTATTTGTTACCATCCCACTACACTTCTCCAGTCCGAATGACATTCTGACGTCATTGCTGTAGATGTCTCATTCACTCCTGGCATGCAGCTTGAAGTCATCCAGATAGAGGAGGTGGTTGATGTTTGCACCATTGCATAGTCAGTACCTGTAGCCACTCTTGTGACTTGTGCAACTGGGTGAAGTATATATATATATATATATATATATATATATATATATATATATATATATATATATATATATATATGTGTGTGTGTGTGTGTGTGTGTGTGTGTGTGTGTCTGTGAAATACATAATCAAAGCCTGTGTATTTTTTGTGATTTGGGGAGACACCCATGAAAGTAATTTTATATTTATGCACTACTGAAAGATAGAAAAGACTTCTCTTTCTTTACCTACCCCCACACATAGATTCAAACTTTTCTGTTTTGATAATATTTTAGTTGTTTAATCTAACCACATTAAAAAATTCAAATTTCAGTTTATTTTCTGCACTTGCCCAAAGCTCGATACAATGTAACTTTTTTCCCCCACCACTGCACACTAACTGCTCTCAGCCAAGAAACTTTTTGGACATGGATCAGAATCGAAAAGATGCTAGCACGATTCAAGGTCTGAGATAAATTTTTCTTTTTTTTTATCTCTATAATTCACCATAAAGGGAGAATGCATGCTTAATCTGTGGCATAATTATAGCATATTAGCAGGACTCCCTCAGGAGAGAGATAGGGAGATAGAGGCAAAGATCAAGACAGAGATGGGAAAAGGGGGAAATGGGAGACAGCAGACAAATGGAGAAGGTAGAAAAGGATGATAAAGGAGTGAATGGAGGCATGCGAAGGGAAAGAGATAGTAGAGAAACTACTGAAACTGAGGCTTCGGATATAATGATGGGGCTAAGTAGACACTTCTGTTAGTGTTTCTGTTTTATGTTGAAGCATATTTCCTCGGACTGAATCCCACTTTCTTATACTGTTGATAAATTTGTAAGAATTTACATGTTTTAGTCCTTGTGTTCACAATGTCTAAGAATGTTTGAAAGCCTTTTGGCTCCCAGCACCAATCTGTGAATAGGAGTGGGATGAGAGTAGCTCTATTTTGGGGTCTGTAGCCGTGTCAGTCTGTCAGTGTGGGGAGAGAGATAACACATTACATAAAAAAATAGGAAAAGAGAGCCCAAGTAGTCCAAAAAGGTTGTTTGGTTCTTTTCTTTTTAAAATTATATGTCATATGTCGTGCTTTTTTTTCCCCCCTTTTCGTTTTTTGATAAATAGAAACAGGCATTATGCAAGAATGGGAACACATTTTAACACTAAAGCACAGAATGACAAAATAGACAGATGGGAGCCCTTCTTACACATCTGTATGGCAGATGTGATTGATTTTAGCTTCTCTTAGATATATCTTAGAGAAGACAATTTTTATACATATGTGTGCAGGACACAAGGTAACAATACATTTCAGTGCAATAATCCAAAATGTACATCTGACGTAGTTTAGAGAAAGTGTCACAACTGTGGCCTGCCCAGTAGAGACAAGAGATTTTGAAAATTAAAATATTTTTGATTCAAAAAAATGTTGACAATGCAGAAGGTTTAATGTGGCCTATATAACAAGGACACTGAATGGATGTCCTGTGGGTGGCTGCAACAATCTACTAAGCAATCTCAAGGAGGGTTTTGGTGGAGCACCTTCGTTGTCACCATTTTCACCCAGCAGGTCACCAACTGGTCTCTAGGCCTCTTTATGGGCAACCAGCCAGCAGCCTCCAACAAGCACTCACAGTTGGTCAGAGAAACATTTTTCCCTTAGATGTCAGGGGTCACTGACCGGTCCCTAGGCTTGTGTGACTGGAGCCTAACTACAAAGCAGACCACGGTATTTGTCATATAATTGTGTTAAAAATATATCGAAAAGCATCAACTTCAAAAACACAGTTGAGAGTTCCAGTTAAGGGATTCGAATTGACATCTAGCTGACAGATAGTGCTTACTTGTTAACTGTGGTGCCACCATCTGTCACTCAAAGTGGAAATTTCCTTCATCGTGCATATTTTGAAGGCTTTAGTGCAATTTAAATGGGGAAGTTATAGAAAAGAAATTGACTTCTTGTAGCTGTCACAAATGGGGAAATTAACTATAGAGATAAAATCCATTTAAAAAAAAAAAAAAACGTTTCTCAACTGCAAATTTAAACATGGGAGTTTATGTGTAATGACTTGTATTTGGAACTAGTCTCAACTGAGTATTTGAAGAACTGCATTTTTTTGCACCTCAGAATTTTCTTTATTGGCAATATTGCAACCCATTACCCATTAAGAATAAATCTCATTGGTTAGTCATGTGACCAATGACAACCAATGATTAAATTACCATGGAAATCACCATTAATACTTTTTATAAAAATGCAAATATACAACAGAGTTTAATAAATACAATCCTTCATATCACCAAATCTGTAAATCACTGTTAATACTGATGCTCCGCTGTAACAAATGACATCCCCACACTACAACAATATTAATATGAAAAATAATGCTTGGAGCAGCAATTTTTTTTTCTGGTACACAAGTGAAGTAGCAGCCAGATCACCATTCCGAACCACAGCTGTAGTCTCAGCTGATAAAATGCTGCACCTCCAAAGGGCTCTCAAGAGCCCACCTGGGAGATATGAGCTTACTTTCAGAGTCAGTAGACATCTAACACTCTTCCTTTAACCATTGTACTGCTAATACATTTCCTATCACATTAATGTATAAATATCAGCCTCTAAAACTCTATGGAAACTGCTCTAAATGGTAGAAACTCTCGCTGGTGAAGTGTCACTTTTTAGCTTTCGCATAAAGTGGTTGAAGAGGATTACAGTGCAATGAACAAAGAAACAAGAACTTACGGTCCCAGACTAGATAGAGAAGGTTGGTGAGGGAGTGAAAAGAAGTAGAAAAATAATAACAGACACATTAACAAAGTCAGCAAACAAATGCACACTTACCTTTAAAACGTTAATGCTTTTCCATTTAACACTGTGTGAAAGAGCTCACCGTCCCTGCATACTGGTACTTCTTTTCATTGCTGTGCATGGAACAATGGATACAAAGAAAACTGTAAGGTAAAAATAAATAAATAAAAGTTTCTGAAACAAAGTAACTTTGAGGAAGAAGGGTAGCGCTGGGAAGAGACTGAAACCAAGAGAAGCTACAGAGGTATGAGTTTGAGAGCAAGAGTTCTACAGTCGCTGACTTTATTAAACCTGCCGTGTGTGTCTCTTTCTCTTTGACACACACACACACACATACACACACACACACACACACAGACACACACACACACACACACACTATCACAAAGTCTACACTGTTGCAGTCTGGTTCAGACAATAAGTTACTCTGTCTCAGTGTTTTTCATGCATGACAGCATGTACACACAAACACACACACCAACATGCAAATGTACTTTCTCACAACAGCCGGAGAATAAGAACCTGATATTCATAATGAACGTGTGTTCAACACAAGCAGAGCTGTGTGATGGGATATGACCGAACACTTGGTTTTAATTAAAATAAGAAGGCTTTCAACACTGATCATAAAAAAAGTTATAAAATCCCTTTTTATTCTTTCCCCTCACCAAATACTCCTTCAAATCATCCTTTTCTACTGCTTTCAAGGATGAGCTGTTGGAAACATCATTCATTGTCCATTGAGGGCATGCTTGTGCTTGACTCTTTTAAGTGACCCCAGAGAGAATTAAACATTTCCGTAAAGGCTGCAAGGTGAATGGATTTACAGCGCCCTGAGAATCAAAGGATTGAGGCTGAGTCACGAGAATTTTGAAATTACACAGGAAACATGACTCAGGATGTTCAATTTATTTGCTAACAATAAACAGTCAGGATATGATCCACTGGTTTACATGTTAAACTGCAGCTAACCACCCGGCTTTCATTTTCACTTAAAATAGCTATTTACATGTTAAAGAGCAAGAGACCACTGACTACACCTGCTTTTAAGTATCTTATTTTACTCAGCAGGACCTTACACATTAAGAGTAAAAGTGGTTATACCTGCAGCTTCTAGTGTGATTTTATAGATATATTAATCCACAGAATAACCATTTTGTTTTACAAACTATATACACTATTGTGTCTTGACTTACCCCTCATTTCTTTGCATTTTACTTCCAAAGCTTTCTTATAGTTTTTTCTTTTTTACACAAGAACTGGAGTGAAAATTAAGGCCACCATGTCTTATGGTGTGATTAATCTAAACCTGAAATTCTTGCTTCAAATCAAAATCAATAGGTATGGGGGAGGTCAGGAGAGAGGTGCAGCAGTGACCGTCTACAGCCATCTGTGAAACACAGTGGAGGCTTTGTCATGGTTTTTTCATGAATGCAGAAAGTACCATCAGATTTTGATCCATCATGTGATACCATCTGGAAAATGTCTGATTGGCAGCAGGCTTATTTTTCAGCATGACAATGATCCCAAACACACTGCCAATGCAGTAAAAATATATCTGGACAGAAAAAAAAATAACACAGTGGAACACTATCAGTTATGGATTGGCCTTCCCAGAACCCAGACCTCAACATTATAAAGGGAAAAAAATAATATAAATTTAATAACAATTTACAAGGATGTGATGCAAATGTTTGCTGCAATAATAATGTGATAACTGGGAAACTTCCAGTATTTATCCCTGATTGGTTCAAACAGAGTGAATGGTGTATCAGAGATACTATTTCTTTCTAGATTAGCACTTTCCAGTTTTTATTGTATTGCTCAAATATTCAATACTCTAGAACTATGATGCGAATCAGAGCATAAACAGTTAATGAGTAGAAAAAGGCACAGCTCTGCACTGTTTTATACCTCTTAGCTGTTCTTAAATCAACACGAAGCACCATGTGCATCAACTAATTTAAATATGATGCAGTGTGAGTGCCTAGTGAGAAATGATCCATGGTTGTGTAAGGACAGAGCTGTAGAGCACATTAATAGAGGTAGTGTCATCCAGATGGGCCCGTCCCTTCACAGGTTTTTACTTGAAAACGGCGCATAATGATTTCTGAGGTCAAAACATACTCAAGGCCAAAATGTTGATAGCTGTGCACTCACGCTCACTTGTTGTCAAAGACCTCAGCATCTATTTTCTGAAGTGTGCAGACCTTGGAAAACTTGAAAAAAAAGAAAAAAAAGGTTTTCTTGTATCTGGGTATAGTGTGTAGAAAACAAGCATAGAATTCAAGAATCTGTATCATCAGTTTTATTATGGATGCCAGAATTCTTTGTCAAACAAATTAAAATTATTTGAACTATAGAAACAGAAACAAATACATATATTTGGGTGAATATATGTATTTGTGTTTCAGATGAGAAGATTAATATGACTTCCAGATCCATTAATTTAATAGCTTGCAGCTGTCTGACTCAGGACAAAAAAGTCGAGAAAAAAAAAAAGTGGGAAAGCCTAGCCCGTCTATTGCAAAGTCTATAAAAAGATGCGTCCCATCTGTTTGAAAATCAAATTTTTAAAACAGCAATTAGTTGTTTACTAGGGGTGTTATGTGGCTTTCTTGGCTCTCACTCTCAGCAAAGAAACAGTACACAGCAATCAAAAGTAGCAATGGTGGCTCAGTTCTGGTCTATTGGGCTGCTTCATCATCAGGCAACAGACAAAACTGTTGGCATTAGAAAACATTATGCAGCAGCTAAATGAGTCAGCTATAGACTTGGCTAACTTGCCTATTTATATATATTTTTTAAGCTGTTTTCCTTCTTCTAGGTAGCCTGAAGGTATGTTTTTTCTTTTCAGCAAGTGTCTTTACACAGGTACAATGAATGACCACAATGCTTGTATAGCCACTTAAAGAAACCACTCATTTTAATTTACACACATTTAATTTCTCACATTTAAAAAAGCATTTAAAAGCATTTCAGATCTAACTGTACTTATATATAGATTTTTATTTACAACAAACTTTTAGGCCTCAGTCACACAGGCCTGGAGACCTGGTAACTGGTAACGACTGGTTGTGATGGGAAAATGTGGGTTCTGCAACTGGTTGGCGAATGGTTGTAAGAAGTTGCTGCTAGTCACCATCATGAAATTGTTCTCAGAGAGCTGCAAAGAAAACCTTCTTTGGTCACTAGCAGGTTGACTCAATCACCAGTAGTTTACATGGAAGATGCCAACTTGTCTGTAAGTACTTTGAAACTGCTGGTCAAGTGTTAGTGAAAATAAAAGTGTGATACAAACAGAAACAGAGAATGTTCACCTTCAGGGTAAAAGTTGCACCTTTAGAAATGTGTTGGTTGTAGCAGTAAGGCACAACTTTTACTCTGAATGTGAATGTTCTTTGTTTCTGGTTTGCATTACACTTTTTCAGTGTTTGCAGAAGAGTTGCTGTCTTCCATGCAAACTACAGGGAACCGTGGCAATCTCATATACCAAAGCAATTCCAAAAAGGTTTATGGTACAGCACTCTTTATGACCAATTTCACCTAGCAACAGCCAGTAATCCCAAGCAAACACTTGCCAACCAGCTGGGGAATATATATTTTTCCCATGTGACTGGAGGTTACCAGGGGATCACTGCCCAGTCTCTAATCATGTGAGACTGAGGCCTTACATAATCTTCCATACGTTTTCCATAAGTTCTGAATGTCAAAATTATAATGAAAATTAACTAGTAGCCACATTTACAGTTAGGGTAGAAAGGAAAAAGGACAGAAATGAAGTGTCAATATAAATATCACAAATTTGAAATACTCAGTTGAGTAAATCCATCCATCCATTTTCTTCCGCTTATCCAGGGCCGGGTCATGGGGGGCAGCAGCCTAAGCAGAGAAGCCCAGATCTCCCTCCCCCCAGCCACCTCCACCAGCTCATCCAGGGGGACCCCAAGGTGTTCCCAAGCCAGCCCAGAGATATAATCTCTCCAGCAAGTCCCAGGCCTCCCCAGGACACGCTGAGTTGAGTAAATGTAAAAGCTAATTTGGAGTCAGCTGGAGTTTTTGTTACTGCACTCTTTGATGAGAAATATATTTTGAAAACGTGAGTTGATGCCAACTATGCAACAGTTTGTTTTTAGAGAAAGTGTCTTATTATCGTGATCCTGGGGTTGTCCCAGTGTTGTGTTTTTTGGACTTTCAAGTTTTGATGTTAGATTTCTTCAGTTTGTTGCTTAAGTTGTTTATGGTTTAGCTTCTTTGCCACTGAATTCCTTTATTTAGTTATTCTCAGTCTAGGCACTTTCAGTGTGTTATGCTGTCATTAGTTGAAGTTATTATGATTTTTATTTTATTGTATTTTATTATAATGTTCTGGAGTTCAGTTTTCCCTGCCCTTTCCAGGTTACTTATTGTCTGTCTCTGTGCCCTGTTCAGGTGTCGTGTCTGGGTCTCTGTGTTTGTATCCCTTTGTGTATGTGCTTCCCTGTCAAGTCTGCGTTTGTGTCATGTTTGGTCACTTCCAGTTTTATTATGACAGTTCCTTGTCCCGTGTACTTTGTGTTTAGTTTTGCTTCCCTTTTGTCATTAGTCTCATTTTGTTCACCCTGCTGGCTCCACTCTTCCTAATTACCTTGGGTGTATTTAAACCCTCAGTTCTTCTCTGTTCCTTGTTGCTCATCCATGGCTCCCTGCCTTTGCTGTGTTCATGTGTGCATGTGTGCCTTGTTATTTCTAAGAAATCCTAGAGTTTATTTTTTCCTGGCTCCTGGCCAGCCCAGTGTTTTTATAATGTGTATCCTGAGTTTACCAGCAAATAAAGCTGTGTCATTGCCAAGCTATGTCCTGCTTTGCGAGTCCTGCATTGGGGTCCTGACCCGGTCACACACAGCGCACTCTGTCACACTTATAGAATAGTTTGTCTACCAAGTAGCATTATAAATTATGATTAGTGAACCAAAGCAAAAACGAAAGAAGGCGAGAAGAGAGCCGGACGTGCATACCAGCAGGATTCTGGATTTGAGTAGTGTTGTCAATGACTTTGCTGAGTGCAAGGCACAAAATGAAAAATTCTAATGAGTAAGTAGTTTTTCTGTTTTTGTAAAGAATTGAAACATTTTTACCACTTATATGTTGTCAGGTCATTGTTAGGTTCGGACCACTGTTGAATAAAGAAAGACACAGAAACCCGTAGTTGATCTTTTTACCTGCAGGGAGAGTCTCAGTCAGCTCACACTCGTGTGCGTGTCTGAAAGAGAGTCTGACTTCCTTCTTCCTGCCGGCTCTTTTATTTTAGCATCACGTGGGTATGTGGGGGTGTGTGTACATGTGTGAGACATCAGAAAACAGGCGTTACCTGCTTTCCTCACCTGGAGGGTCCGGGTGTGTATGAGTATGTTTTGTGCTTACAATCTGATGGTCATGTGCATGTTTATGATGAGCACATTGTGATACATAGAAAAACAGTTAAACGTTCATCTATTCTAACAGTCATGTTTGGAAATGAGAACTGGTTCTCAAACATTTTACCTGGTAAAATAAAGTTTTAAAAAAAAAAAAGAAAGTATGCACTCATAATGTAATATGTGTGTGTGATATATCTGGATTCTGGTCCTTTGGAAATGAATGTTGAATGAGGAGTTTTATAAATAAGTGTGTTTGCTTGGTACGGTCATCCCATCCAGTCAGTCTATGAGGACCTGTGGTTAATGGGCTTCTCTCATTTGTTCCATGCTTATAGACATTACAGTTGTTACTTTAGCGAGGCTGAAACTGTTTTTGGGATTGAGTTAGCCCAATGGTTTGAGCTTATAACATCAGCTTAAATAAATGTGTCCATTCCCCCAACCTCTGACGGCAGTTGCTGTCCATGGTGCTGATCAAAACCTAGAATGTTGCTATTAATATTATTGATTACTCCCATATGATTTATTTTTACACTTACACTGTGTGAGTGTGTGAGAAAGAGAGGGTGGGTGAATGAGAGAGAGGGAAAGCGAGTAAAATAGTGTATTTGCTCAGGTGCGGTGTGGTGGTAAGGGCCCAAAAAAATAACTGCTATAACAGAACTGTTACACCTGTAGTAATAACCAGTCACAGGTAAGTGTACCTCCAACTGGTCCAATCTGGCATCAACCCTATAAAAAAAAAAGCTGAAAAGGAATAAGAGGTGTCATGTGGTCAAAGAAAAGAAGAGAAAGTAGGGCTGGAGGAATTATGTGCCATGATTGAACAGATTTTTGATGTTATCCTGAGTCCATCTAGCATTTCCTGTTGGGCTTGACTAAAACAATAAGCTCAATGCTGCTTGAGAATTGTTGTCTGAAGGCCCTGATGAAGAGGTGCTATCGGTGGCATCACGATCAAGATTTGAGAGCAGATATCGTCTGCAAAAGCATTTAGCATTCAGGCCGGGTGCTACTGCGTATCACTTCAATTCTTACATGACACTCTTATTGGTTCTTTGTTATTTTTCTGAAGAAAAAGAAAAAAAATTAACCTTGCTACCAGAAGTAATAATGATTTATTTTCTTTTGAGTTATAGTCAGTATTCAGGTTGTTAATTTGAAACTTGTAACCTAATAACCTGCTAACAATATAATCTTAAACCTTTAGCAGCATCTTCATCCTTCAAAAGTTGTGGAACACTTTGCCATTTTTGTCCACTGTCCTTTAAAAATCTCTGACATTACTGACCACTTGAAAATGCATACAATTTAAGTATTTCTCATTCTGACTTTTTCTTCACACATGCACAGAAAAAAAAAAAGAGTACAGTCAGGCCTCAAAGTGGGATTTGGCAGATGGAGAAACCCAGAGATTGGTCGTAGTGGGGAAAAGTTGTGGAGAAAAGAATTACAGCTTTCTTTGTGTACAGGCTGTGATCAGCTGACCTGCGCTGCTGCTGATCTTTGTGGACAAGAAGTAACCAAGTATTTCACGAGCTATCTTGGCTGAGTTCCATCCCCTGCAATTACAATATATTGTTTTTTGTACTAGACAGTATACAGTTAGTATAAATGTGGAATTCAGTGAATAAATCTAAGCATCATAAGCTTAAATTCAAATTCATCTCTGCTACACTTGACATAACGTAACTCTGATCATGAACACCACAGCTGCTGTGCACCAGTCCAACGCAGAGCTTTACTCTAAATTCACCACAGTGCAACAAGCTAACCTGTTTATCCTGCACTAAACTGCAGTATGTTCATGCAATCTCTAAATAACACAAAGATAGCATACCTCAGTCAGTTTTGCAGGATGTTTCACAATATGAAAAAAAAAAACAACTATTTCACATCATCTGCAGACCTATATCACTCAAATGTCACTGAGCCATCTTTATCTTTAAATATAAGCTCTCTTCTTCCTCTCCTGTCCTGTCTTTCTTACATCTTTCTCCATTTCTGAGTGAACTTACCTCTTATTCTCACGAAAGCAGCTGTACCTGTAGCTAGCAAACACACTCTGTGATAAACTGCACACAAACAGTTTGTGTTTGCTGATATTTGGTGAACTGCTAGAAACACTGAATTTGAAATGAGCTGCCACTTAAAAAATGTTACTCACTTTATTCTTGTTCCTCTTCTGTAGTGCTAACTAGATGCTGAGTACTGAAACCACAACTTAGGGACATCTGCACCAAAATGCGTTTCTGGATCATTCTGGCCCACTTCAACCCCTGTGTACAGCGCTATAAATGATGCATACATTTTTTTTTTTCCTCTTTTATCTCTTTGTATGCAATAAGCCTGTATACACCTGTAGAATTGCCTTTAATGTGTTATTGTTCCCTCCATTTAGGCTTAAATTGGTTTGATGTTTGAAAGTACAGATTGATGGGAAATAAAAACTTCCCTCAAATGTCTTAAACCTAAAATAACTGATGGAAAATTTCAAAATAGATATATTTGTGTAAAGATGTAGGGAGTAAACCTAAAAAGTTGTCAGAAAAATAAATACTTAAGTAAAGACAGACACCCGAAAATTCTACTTAAGTGTATAAGTACAGTCACAAAGTATTATACTTTGTTCCCACCTCTTCTCCCTGTTCTGCTCCATGTACAGGTACGTTTCTGCTGCATGTACAGGTACGTTTTGGTTTTGTTTGTTTTTTTTGCTTTTGTTGATAATGAAAATTATACCTTAAATTCAAAAAAAAAAATAAAAAATTTTCGGTAATTACAGCATAATTAGTGGGCTGGATTATGAAATACTATTTATTCAGTACTGATCTTTGAGCCAAGTACAGCTATGTTCTGTCACCTAGGTTTTTGGTATCCATCCCTGGTTGCTATGCACTGAACCATGAGTCAGCTCCTACTCCCAGAAACTGGTACTACGACACACTCCGGTCACACACAGCCATGGTGAAAAAAACTGAAACAATAATTGAAAGCCTCCCCTCTTCAAATAGAGCCACTAATACACATTAGCTCTTGATATTTTCTATATGTAATGTAATATATTCATAGTGAAACTCCATGTGTTCATGTAATAGCATTATCTAGGCTTTCGGCTTGTTGGTACCCCTCCTTCTTGCAGAGTCGCGGGTCTCAATCGGCTAATAATGACAAACAGACTCGATGGGTACAGTGTAGCATTACCAGCAAGTGGGCATTTCAGCAACACATTTCCTTCAATAGGACCAGCACAATGTTTCTGCACCTCATAAATTATTCCAATGCAATATACAGCAGTGTGTGGCTGCCAAGTTTTATTTTCATTGCAGAAGAGTGAGAAACTCACTGAAGAGGGCCAAGGCTCACAAAACAAGATGGAAAAGAAACAAACACGCTATAAATACTTATCATCCACTGTCACCTGATTATCATCTTTCTCTTCTGTGTTTGTGTGTGTGTTTGTGTGTATAGGAGGATGCTGACAGTCGTCTGCTACCATCTATTCTCATTATCTTCTTGTCTGCCTGTGCCAAGCTGATTCTGTCTCTCTGTCTTCTCCGACACCCTCCCTTGATACAGGTCTTGAGTGCACTCAATGTTGCATTTCCTTCTTGTCAGAAAGTGAGACCCTGCAGTAAGAGAAAGAGGAGAAGGAAAAAAAGAGAGAGAAAGAAAAGATTTTCACTCCAGTTGCGCTCTGTCATTGAGAAGAGCTTAGAGAAGGACAGTAAAACCGAATCTTAACGCATTCCTGTGACATATTTCAGTTGAGACAGAAGGCAGACGGGGGAGAGAAAGAGACGATTTCTCGGTTTAGCAAGGAGAGGAAGAGAAAAGAAGGGGAGCAGATGAAAACAAAGGGACAGAAAGACAGAAGACAGGCATGACCACATACATTTTCGATGACACAGGCTGCTACCCTGTCAACCCCTGGGCCGTGGCATTACAGAGACATGGCAAACAAACACACACTCAGTGTGTATGCTGCTCCTGCTGTCAACTCGACATGGCTCTGCCTATCAGTGCTGACAAGGACATCTATCTGTCCTGGAGAAAGCACACACGGAGGTAGCAGGGCCGATGCAGATCCACCAATTTAGACACATGTAATGCCACATAAACTCCCAGCTGCCATCTCCCTGAAACATACAACATGCTGTAAACACAACGCTTTCATCACTGTCCGAGGGAAAAAAAAATTTGGAGTATCATAACCAACCTGAGCTGCTTTAAGAGGCTGAGCAAGAGTAAAACTGTTTTCAAAGGGCCAGACTTGGTGAACTCTGCAGATAGATAGCCTTTGTTATCCATCTCAGGGGACTGAACCATGGTAGAGCCTCACCCATGCTTACAATGGGACCAGAAGGCAGTGAAGTGAGGGTAAGCTAGGTGAACAAGAAAAAAAAAATCAATTTGTCTGAGGTAGCATTTTTACAGTGTTCTGCTTGAAATAACCAGTAACACAGCAGCATAGTTTCTTTCTGTATGAAAGAAAACTATGTGGCAAAAACGGCAAAAATCTTTTTTTCTTAGTTTTTAATCTGTTTACAGTAGTTGACAGTTTGTAATATATTTAATATCATTTTGCTTATGCATGGAGAATTTATCTGTAGATCGAGTCAAAATGATGTTTCCTAATCAAACACAAGTGTTCAGTTCAATTCAGTTCAATACCTTCTTGCTTTATACGGTACTGTAAAGACCATACAATATTAGGGGAAAAAACCCAACAATCAGACAATCCCCTATGAGCAAGCACTTGGCAATGGTGGGAAGAAAGATCTCCCCTTTTTTAAAATAAATAAATAAAAAATTAAAAAAAAAATTAAATTGAAAAAGAAATATTTTTTTAAAATAATAAAGTAAAGTTTAGTGACCAGGCATCCATGAAAAAGAGGATTTACAAGGTTTAGTGGAGTAAGATGTTAGCAGGGAGTTAGCTAGCTAGTTTTCACCTAAAGATGATATAACATGTTCTTTCTACAATAAATAAAAACTAGAGCTGTGCTATAACTTTAGAAGTAAACAAAGATGAAAACAGAACAACATCAATGTTTGGAGGGTTAGCTTTAGGTTACCTGATATAGAAAGATATAATACCTGGGGGCTAGCTACAGTGCTGTAGTTAGGATAACATACATACAGTAGCATAAGGAAGATGTAGGATGAAGATTAAATAAATAAAAAGTTCATGTTTTTAGATTGGTAGAGGCAATGGTCTGATCCTTACTCCACTTGCACTCACAACTATGTCACAACAGAAAAAAGGACTTGATGTACGTAAGTGTGTGAGTTTGTGTGTGTGTGTTTTGTTGGCGGCATTCACCGTGACCTCTGCTCATCATGATGAGGCTCATTTATGCTTCATCAGCTGTGTTAAGTTTGCAGTTGAACTCTGGTCATGCCTTCAGAAAGCATTATCCCAAGCACACACACACACACACACACACACGCACACATGCAAGGGCAAGCGGGATTTGTGTGATACATATGGACAAAAAAAATACACCCACGCACATCTATAAGAATGACAGAACTGTGAGTGACAGGCGGCGAATAGGCTGTGAGCATTAGAAACAGAGGCAGTGAGGGACTCAGGATCTAATGATCTTGACCTGAAGAGTAGCAGTCCAATGAGAGGGAGATTGATTGACTGACTGAGGGCAAGCTAATGAGATAATATGAGCAAATAAACAAGACAGCGAATTAGGAAGGAGAAGGAGAAGGAGACACAAATATAAGGAGACAGATTTGCATGCAGCGTGCGTATATGATTTGCAAACTGGCTTAATCGGACGAAACATGCATTGAGTTGTAATGACAGGCTAGTTTTACTTCTAATACATTACACCACACAGTTACTCAAGCTATGCAAATGACAAACTTAGCATGAATTGCAGTGTATATAGTGTGACCCAGAATTCTTTGCATTAATGACACTAGTGCTCGTTTGGAATGGTCCAGCTGGCCCTGAGTGCTGATAATCCTGACATGTTGTGCTTGGGTGGAGACAAAAGTAAACATGATAGTTCTGCCTTGACTTGGTGCACTAGGGCGCTCTTGCTCTTCATGCATTCATACCGGTGATAAGCCCTTTTCTAGTGCTTACAGAGCACCACATTGTTGATACTTCCACACGCCACATGATCATGGAGATCTTTTTTTTTTTTTTTTTAACTGTTGCTTGTTCGCTGGGGGAATCCATGTTTGGATCACTCATGGCCATCTTTGAGAGCAGTTATGCTGATGATTCACTGCCAACCGGTGACTGTGATTTAATATTCTTCTTTTTATGCTCATTCATAACCTGACGCAGCACTTATTTAGGTTTCCAGAAATACACTTGCAAAGTGTAAAGTAGAGCAGATAAACAATTGTCAAGAAAACCAAAGAAACACACACGCATGCATGCACAGAGAGTCCATCATTTATTAGTGTGATGTGCACAGACACACACACACACACCACACACAAAAGTGACTATACTGGTCTATAGTTAATCTTGAGGCGTTTGAGGAGGCAGATAGTGGAAGTACAAAACAGAATATGATCCAGGGGGATTTTGTCATGGACAGAGCAGGATTTGTGGTACAACTCCATGCTGCACAACAACATCCTAACACTGAGCCAGCAAAAGACTGAACTAACTGGCTCATGAAATATGACTGTGTTTCTGAGCAAGTATACTGCAGCTGACTGCCACAGGTGTACAATACCTTCAAACATATAAGTGAATAAACTGAATTTACAAAAAGACACTCGCCTTAAGTGTTTTATGTGTCACTCAATCAAATGAGTACTTAAAATTATATACATTTAAATCTGTGCATCATTAGTGCACATATGTCATAAAACAGTCTTTCAAACTGTGAGGCGAAGAGAGAAGTGAGGGGAAGACGACACATTAGGTAAAAGATACATGTGCAGGTGTTCTAAAAACAATGGTTAGTCAGTTATTGTGGTTGGACCAGTGGATCTGACCTACTTAACCTACTGTAGCAGCAGCTGTAATATAATTCATGAAATCAGTAATTTAGAATCAGTTGTGTATTTTATGTATTTAGTATCAATCAGAAAAGTTATAATTCAGAAAACTCCAAACAAACAAGATACAATATGACATGATGCACATATTTTTAGACTCAGTCTGACTTACACCTTCCGATTATACTGTTGCCCCCGTCAATCACAAAGTCACAAAATCTGCTTCAAAATGATCTCTATTTTTTCCAGTATTGAAATAATACAGTGGAAATAATTTTTACATCTAGGGGCACACTGAAAATAGAATCTGCTGGGAGTAAATGCAGCATATTTCATTGCCATTGTGTTTTTGAAAATATAAAATATTGACTGAAGGGTTCGACTTGGAGCCTACAGAAAACTTACTGACTCCACTCTGGAAAGCTCTGGTATACAGAGAAAGCACTGCAATATGACATTACAGAATACAGCCAGGGCTCTCATTTCACTACATGTACTGCTGGCTTCTACAGTATATGTTTATTTGTCCATGCATAATGCACTTTGTCTTGAGGATTTTGGAGAGTACCTAAATATTAAATCCTCTTTATTTCATTGTAAAACCTCACACAACACATTTCTAAACCAGAACAGCAGAGAAGCATATGTTTTAAAATGAAACTTGTTTGCTTTTAGTTTTGAGAGAATACGAGAAGTTTAAAAGTATTTTGCATTTCCCGACAGAATTTATGCAAATACTTTGTTTTTTTTTTTCTTTTGAATCAGAACTTGTCATGCCAGCAAACAAAATGCATTTTTATAGTGTGTGCAAGGAGAATGTGCTTACAGGAGCGAAACAGCATTACTCACCTACAATTTATGAATTCACTTATCTGGCAGCTATCCAATACTAGCCTGTACCACTGTCCGCAAACCAAAGGGTGAATTCTTTTTAAGGCTTTGGGAAAACATTGAGGTTGTAAAAGAGAAGTACAGGATGGGAGTCAGCAGGGACCTCCCCATGCGATGCAGTTTTATTTCACAACAATATTCCTGTATGTGTGTGTAGGTGTTTGTCTGCATGAAGGAAAAGGGACATGTTTTGTGTGCACACAGGTAGTAATTTGTCTTAGCAAGGACAAGCTGTGTAATGTCTTTATGCACAAGTGCTCCACATCCCGCTGAGACTGTGATACAGAGCAGATGTGTGCTGCTTTATCCTCAGCCATTCATCCATCAGGTTACTATCTGGAAGAGTGGAAATGTACAGAGATGTGTGTGTGTGTGTGTGTGTGTGTGGGTGTGGGTGTGTGTGAGAGAGAGAGAGAGATAGAGAGAGGGGGAATTTGAATTTTCAAAACCTCTTTATTTGCTTAGAGCCTTTTGAAAAAGCAAAAGAAGTGAACCTGAAATGAGTCCAGACATCAGGTCATTCTCTACAGCAGAACACCATCTGCCTTTGAATTCTTCTACACTGGTTGTTGTGATGTACAAGTTATAATCAATTTTCAATCTGGCCTTCATCATCCTTACAAAAAAGTATTCAGATCCAAGTCCACGGAGAATTCTCTTATTCCTTCTGTTGTGATGGGCAGCCACTTTTTTCTTGACCCAAAACAAAATTAAATTTCACCCTCCGCTTTTGGCAGCAACTGTATTCCATGATGAACATGTGCTAAAAAAAAAAAAAAAAAATGTTGCTCTACACAATTTAAACATTTCTTGTAGAAGCTGAAAAAAAAGCTCCTGAAAGAAGTGATAAACAGTTTCCATCCAGAAGCAGAAAAGGACAATTATCACTTAAATTAGGGTTAATAAAGGAAACAAAAGTGGCCACAGCACACAACAGAATTCTCTGCTGCAAACTGCCAACACTTTTCGTTATAGCTGCTGTTTTTGGCTTCACTGGAGGGGAAAAAAAAAAATCCATAATAACTATTCACCATTGTAATTCAGCACAGGCCTGAGACTCCACTGGGCTCTGTTTGCAGGCTTTAGAGAATGTCCTTATGGAGGATTTTGCCCAATCACTTTCCAGACTAACTCAGGTGAGTAGTTTAAAGCAATATAAAAAGTCCTCACAGAAAAGTAAAAAAAATGCTGCTGAAATGTGTTTGCGGAATCTTTCGTGTGGAAGAGTAGGGGGTGAATCCTGCATGGAGCTAAACATCAGTATTGCCTTATTTTAAGCACAAATAAAGCACATGCCTGTGCTCATTTTGAGGGAGGGGCTTAGAGAGTGAGCTGCAGGTGGAGGGTTGTTTATTTTCATAGGCTGGCATATTTTTGTTCTTTTTGTTCTAGACTTCTTCTTACATTAACAGTGCCAGCTTTAACAGCTGGTTTGTACATTACATACAGGCTTATGTTAAACCCATTATTATTTCTTTAAGAAGTGAGGTCAGAGCTTGAACCCTTAATTTGCAATTTCAAATAACTTTAACAAGTACTTTAACAAGTGCATGTGTGTAAATGCCCATAGCATGAAAATGTTCAGTCCACTTTTTGGCCAGATGTGTCGTAGGCGGTATGGGAGGAAGGTGCTGTGTTCTGGACTAGTGGATAACATGTAGAATTTACGTACTACTAACAGTCATATTTAACTGGGCAGTATTTCAGATTAAACTCTATTCTGCATGTCTATGGAACGCTGCTATATGCTTCATATCTGGCTAAGGGAAGGCATTGAGCTTAAATTTTGCTGTGAAAAAGTAATTGCCCCCATTTGTTAAATCATGAATTTACTGTGATTAACCACATTTTTTTTTGGAAAGCTGAGTTCAATTTCACTAACTACATCCAGTTCTGACTCCTGCCAGACTAGTTGAATCAAGAAATCCCTTAAACAGAACCTGTCTGACAAAGTGAAGAAGGGTAAAAGATTTCAAAAAGCATCCCATCATGCCACGATCTAAAGAAATAGCTGAGGAGCAAAGACTGATAACTATCAGTATGTAACAAAAGATATACTATATTGCCAAAAGTATGCATTCACTCATCCAGATCATTGAATTCAGGTGTTTCAATCACTTCCACTCCCACAGGTGTATAAAATCAAGCACCTAGGCATGCAGACTGCTTCTACAAACATTTCTGAAAGAATGGGTCGCTCTCAGGAGCTCAGTGAATTCCAGCGGGGTACCGTGATAGGTTGCCACCTGTGCAACAAGTCCAGTTGTAAAATTTACTCATTACTAATTGAATTACTAAATATTCCACAGTCAGCTGTTAGTGGGATTATAACAAATTGGAAGCGATTGGGGACAACAGCTTTCAGATTAGCTCAAGAACAGTGTGTAGAGAGCTTCATGGAATGGGTTTCTATGGCCGAGCAACTGCATCCAAGCCTTACATCAACAAGCACAATGCAGTGTCAGCTACAGTGGTGTAAAGCAGGCTGCCACTGGACTCTAGAGCAGTGGAGATGTGTTCTCTGGAGTGATAAACGAGGCTTCTCTGTCTAGCAATATGATAAACAAGTCTGGGTTTGACAGTTGCCAGGAGAACAGTACTTGCCTGACTGCACTGTGCCAAGTGTGAAGTTTGGTGGAGGGGGATTAGGGTATGGGGTTGTATTTCAGGTGCTGGGCTCGCCCCCTTAGTTCCAGTGAAAGGAACTCTTAATGCTTCAGCATACCAAGAGACTGTGGACAATTTCATAGTCCTAACTTTGTAGGAAAAGTTTTGGGATGGCCTCTTCCTGTTCTAACATGACTGTACACCAGGGCACAAAGCAGGGACCATAAAGACATGGATGAGCCAGTTTGGCATCGAGGAATTTGACTGGCCTGCACAAAGTCCTGACCTAAGCCTAACAGAACACCTTTGGGATGAATTAAAGCGCAGACTGTGAGTCAGGCCTTCTCTCCCAACATCAGTGTCTGACCTCACAAATGTGCTTCTGGAAGAATGGTCAAAAATTCCCACGAACACTCCTAAACCTTGTGGAAAGCCTTCCCAGAAGAGGTCAAGCTATTATAGCTGTAAAGGGTGGGCCGACATCATATTAAACCCTATGGGTGAAGTATTGGATATCACTCAAGTTCATATATGTGTGAAGGCAGACGAGCAAATACTTTTGGCAATGAGGTGTATTATTAAGGATTTAAGATTTGCTGTAATTGACAGAACCATGAATTCTGCTCTCTACCAGTGTCCAGCCATCAGTTCGTTCCCTGAAGCTCAAACGCACTTGGGTTATACAGCAGGGAAATGATCCAGGACACACCAGCAAGTGCACCTCTGAATGGCTCAAGAAAAACAAAATGAAAGTTTTGAAGTGGCCGAGTCAAAGTTCGAATTTAAATCATAAATTCAAGATATTATTGGCAAGACCTTTAAACAGACCGTTCATGCTCGAAAACCCTCCAATGGCTGAATTAAAACAATTTTACAAAAAACAGTGGGCCCAAATGCTTCCACAGTGATGTGAAAGATTCATTGCCAGTTATCACAAATGCGTGATTGCATTTCTTGCTGCCAAGGGTGACACAATCAGTTAATAGGTTTAGGAGGCATTTACTTTTCCACACAGGGCCAGGTAGGTTTGGAGAGCTTTTTTTTCCCTTAATAAATGAAATCCTCCTTTTTAAAACAGTATTTTGCATTTATTTGGGTTATCTTTATCTACTATTAAAATTTATTGATGATCTGAAAGATCAAATGTGACAAATATGCAAAGAAAATGTGAACTCAGGAAGAGGACAAATACATTTTCACAGCACTGTATCTCTGCAGACTTCTGCAGCAGCAGCCCATTTCTAAAATGCAGGGAAGGCATGAGTCATTTTACTTTATTGTTGCATTTGAGGATGAAAAAAATATGAGAGGGAGCAGCTATTTTGGCAACCCAAGCAGCCTGAGTGGAAAAAAAATGTGTGCAGGTCAGACTTAGCCAGATTATTTCTTTTGAAAACTTCAGTATATTCTCTTTTTACTATAAAGAAAAAAAAAAAGAAACTCCATTATTTCTGTGAGCGCTCTCATAAGTCAGGTCATGTCGTTTTTGAAAATGGGTCTATTGTAGGCAGAGATGTTTGATTTTACTTTTCCAGATATCCCAGCACTGTTGTTAAGAAAAGGTTTTTCACAAATATTATCAGAAATCAGAGCTTTGTTGAAATGCCAATGCCCACTACTTTGTTCGACTTCTTTGACAAAAACCAAACACTGTACAAGAGAATAATCTCAGACACCCACTGGGTGTATGTAGAAACTTTGAAGTACATTGGATCTCATATTTGAAATAAAATCTAAATGCTAAATTGTGAACCATACAATCTCCAAGAGTCACAGAAATTGTTTCACTTTAATCAGTTTAACGAGGCTGCATGTGGTTCTGAATTACCTCCGTTAAGAGCTGCATCTGCAGCACTGTTTTAAAAAAAAAAAAAAAGGGGGAAAAAACACTCAGAAACATGTATCCTTTAACAAAATCTTAACTGTTTGTGTTAACTGTGTTAAAAATACTTTTTCTACCCCTACTATTGGTAACTTTTACATGTTCAAACACAGCTTGGACATCAACGATCCTTAAGTAGCACGAAAAAAAGGGTGAGAAAATCTCTGCTGTCTCATTTACATGCTGTGTCCTCCTGTCCTCTGAAGTCTGTACTTCTGAATTAATTCATTAAGTAAGAACTAGCAAATATGCAAGTAAGAACTTGGTGTACTTGGTACTTGGAAAGGCCCAGCATTAAGCAGTAAGCTTCAGCCATGCTGTCACATGACTTATTGTCAATAAGTTGTTTTCAGTCTACTCACTCGCTGACCTCCCAGCTATTCCTCCAGTCATGGCTTATCATAAGTCTGGTCATGCTACTTGTAGGCACAGATGTTTTATTTAACCCACTACTGCTGCAAAGAAAAGCTCTTTTAACGTTATCAGAAATAATCGCTACACCGAAATGCCAATACCCACCGCTACGCTTTTTAACAAAAATAGAAAGCCTCTCACCCAGTCTCACTCCCAACTCAGCATTCACAGGCACACACCCAGAGACAGTAAGACTAACAAACAAATCTGTGTAGGGAGGGAGGTGAATGAGAGTGAATTGCTTGTGAAAGGGACAGCTATATTTCAAAAGTTTTTTGGATGTCACACCACTAAAAGAGAAGCTCTCGACATCCTCTCAGGCATCATTAATTTTTCATGTCACACACTGCTAAAGCTGCATTTAAAAAAAGGTGTCGATTTTTACATAAAATGCAGAAAATGTGCCTGGAAAGTAGCCCAAGTTATCCATTTGAAGATAAAGTTCCTATAGTGGCTGAATGCATAATATTATGGAACTTACTGTACAGCTATGCTTTTATTACAAATGTAATCTGTGACTGTAAGATTAGCTGCAAAGCTTTTGATAATTGCAGCTAATGGCGTTCCTTAACTTAAGTCGAAGAACAGAGACCCATTTCATCCTCCAGTTTTCTGTACCAGATACATAAATGTGCCTGTTCTTTATTTTTTCCCCTCCGACTTTCTCTCTCTTCACTGGACCCTGAAAACTCCCTGGTGTTAGACAGCACCCTGTCACAACTCCCCACTATTTACAAGCCTTTACCTGCTCCTTAATAAACCAAATCATAAACCTGCACACATGTGAAAAAGTGCCATCTTTGATTATCATTACCTTACTTACTGATTTTGGTAATTACCAGTACTGTTGATGCAGGGCAGCTGTGGCAAAAACCTTACATTGGCTTTAAACTTGTTAAGCACTGTAAGTGATCATTCATTTTATATTATGCCAATAAGATTCTGTGATCATCCACTTTAGTTGTCTTATGTGATCTTTCAGGCCTTTTGACATTGCTGAGCTGGCCACTGCATTCATTGTTTTTGAATGTACAACACAGCTAATTTGGGCACTCCTAAAGGGTTTTCTTGTCTCTCTGATATCTTTATTTTGGTGTTTCATCCTCCTTCACTCTCACAAACATCTCTTTGGACGTCAGAATCCAGCAAACAGTTACCAAATGCAAGTTTTACACTTGGAATCAACTGTGGATCTTTTATCCGCTTACTTTGCCATGGGATAATGAGGGAACAGGCCTCATCTGGCCATGAAACATTTGAGCTGCTTATAGCTGAAAGTCTGCACTTCAATCACAGTTTGATTGTTTGATTTAAAATCCACTGTTGGCGTGCACAGAGGATAAGAAATCTCTCTATATGTCGTTCAATATATAAATGTTTTAATGTGTCCTGTTCTGTTCAGACATGATGTATTAATCTACCATTTTTCGCCGCAAATATTTTCATATGCAAGCCGCAGAGAATCTTTTGTGTTTTACACACAAAATGTAGATGGTAAAATTAGATTATGAAAGAATGGCAAAAATGCATTAGCACTTTTTCAATTTGCATTCTGGTATTCTTGTAACAGCTTGTGCAATGATGTTTGCAGCAGATTTCAAACTTGATTAGACTGTTTAGACTTTGGAGTCTGGAAAAGAGAAAAGAATGGCAGACAGTGAAGAAAGAAGGGATGAAGAGTTCACTGTAAAAAGCTGCATCATTTCATATTCTTTATGTGGCAACTGGCATTAGAGTTTCTGAGGAGGAAGAGATTTGTAAAACATGGACATTACAACAATGGCCCAAACATAATCTCCTCAATCCCATTACTGACTGAACCATACACACACACACACACACACACATATATATATATATATATATATATATATATATATACACACACACAAACACACACACATAGATGAAAGGAATGAAAAACTGCATGTGAGAGAAGTGTGGGTGGGAAACAGGACAGTGGGAAGGAAGACGTGAAGAAGGGGACTCTGCAGGGAAATTGTGGTTTTGGTGTGTGTTCGTGTGCATTGTGTGTACATGCAGTAGGAAAACTTTCTTCAAGGAGAACCTTGTGTAGCAAACATGGCAAGGTATGATTATCACAGGGCTAAACAAGCTATTGATCATCCTCAAGTGTTAATCTACTGACTGAGAAGCTCAGCAGTGGTGTGGTAGACAGCAGCATTGTAAAGTGTAAAGCACGCTTAACATTTGCTAAGCCGTTTTTTCAGTCTACACCACAAAGATATACCGGTATATGTTCATAATGATTTTAGCTCGCACAGGATGTAAAATGTAAAAAAAAAAAAAAAAAATACAGCAAATAAATTCCATCCATCTGACATTTGGCTCTTTAATTTTGAAAATATGCCAAATTTAATAGTTTTATTCCAAATCCATATTAAGACAGCACAGATCCCCGCACAAGACAAATATTAGTGTAATATATATAAAACTTATGAAGTAATGAATGTTTACGTAAACAATCACTTCCAGTCTTTTATAGTGTTTCCCAGAATTTTTGGGTGTCTGTATCAGACACACTTTGTATGAAATGTGCAAAAATATACCAAAAAGGCAGTAAAGTGAAGTGGACGCCTAAGCAAGACCCAATGCTGAACCAATGCAGACCGACTGAGAGGATTTATTGAACAACAAGTAAACACAGATGGAGACGTCAGACAAAGGAATCCTTAGGGATGGATCCATTTAAGGGGGACAGGAGCCACTGAGGAGAGGTAGTTAATCCAAGTGAGTCCACAGACAAGGGCTCCACAGAAATGTTCCGAAGGATTATGTTTTAGGTGAGTGAGGCTGCTTATTTGGTTTGTACAGGGAGGATTCTTGGGGGGTGGGGGCACTTGTCTGTTTTACGCTGGTGAACAGAACCATAGGAGGGCAGGCAGGCAGGTGAGTTGATACGGTGAGTTTTCCAATGAAGGATTCTGGAAGAGAACCAGCTCAATGGGGACAGGTAGGTTACACTGGAAAAGGATCGCCTCTTCAGCCACATAAGGAAAACTAGGAAACAGAGAAATCTTACAAAAACACAAGGGAGTCATGGAAGAGCCTGACTACCTCTCTAAGAAAGCAGACAAACTGGCAGAGAGTGGACGCTGGAGCTTAAAGATGAGATGGATGAGAATGAGACTGACGAGAAGCAGGTGTAACAGCTGAAGAGCAGAAACCCAGGGCTCCACCCACTCATCACCTGCCCAACCCAACCTAGACTTTGGAGAGAGCAGAAGACCAAAACAGCAAACAGACCAGTGCAGGACTATAATAATATTTGTATCCATAAGCAAAATGACAGATACACAGCATGTCAAACATAGCCATTTTAAACCTCTAAACTCAGTCTATAATTTAGGTGAAGATTGTGAACTCTCTTTAGTGGTTGCAACTTTAAAAAAAATGCTGTAATATTTGGGTGACTTTGTAATATTGATTCACATTATATTAGAAAAGAAAATGAACATCATAAAAAAAAAAGAGTTGCAGATTTTTTTTTTTTTTAAACGATTAACATAAAATATCCCCACATATGAAAAGCTTCTCCATCAAACCCCTGCAGCCATGTGAAGGCTAATTTGGGAAGTTCTGCGCCACAGCTCAGTTCAATTAAGCATGGTTGTCCGATAGGTTTACCTTGATTAAATCCCATTTAAGTGGCACAAGACTGCTACAAATGTGCATAAGACCAGCTTCCTAGGTTAAATAGGGCCCTGATTGCACAGTCATGCTGACATATATTCTCCAAGCAAGACACAAAGCTTCTGTTGGATAAATGCTTCAGTCAAGTAAAGCTTGAGTCAGCTTTTACCTGCAAAATTGTGAGGCTTCCCTAGTTCAGGAAAATGGATGGGTTTGTCATTTGTGATATATTGCTTCTTTATGATCTAATTTTGTTTTATAACTATAATGGTAGCAACAGGTAACCACACATAAGTATATCATATTTCAGCAGGTGGATTTTGGTCTGCTTGCAACAGCATTGCTACAGACAAAGCTGTACTGACACAGCACTAACCTAACAGTGCTGATGTGCTCAGAAACAAACATACTAAAAGGCAGGTATAATGTTTACTGATGCAGTTTATTGTTGTCCTCCTTCAACTGGCTTGTCAGCATGCCAACATTTCTTTATGAGCCCTGGACGCCAAGTTCAAGAGGGGAAGTGTATGTTAGATTAAATAAGCAATATTCACAGTTTATATGAGCCTTGATTTTTCATGTTTCTAGTATGTATACAAGACCAGGTTGGAGAATCTGGGCACACATTTTAAAGAAATCACCAGCATGGAAATTGTTGCACTTGAATTTACCTTTCTAAAGGAAAAAGATTGTTACAAAAACCAATACCGGTCTACCATACTGAGCTCTCCCTCTGGGATCTGCAACCTTTGAAGAAAGTCTCATCAACTTCATTGCAAATCAGAGTATACTGTATGCAAGTGCCACTTATATTTTGCTACTTTGTTTATATTGTGTTAAATTCCACTTATCATTTCTTCATAGCCTAAATGTTATAGTTTTGATGAAACTGTTCATATTGTAATCAAAAGGTAATATGAAAAATACATATTAATCTGCATTACAGGACTTGATCAATTGATCATTCAGAAATTCTATAAATATTAAACAAAACTAGTACAATTTAATGCAAATTAAAATGACTACAGTACTACTTGATATTAATATGAACTAAATATTTCCAACATTTTCTAACCATGTTTTAAACCAATAATTATATGAAAGATTAAATTTATGTATAATATTATGTTCTTTATGAGACTGGTATAAAAGCTTACACAGAGAAAATTAATAAAGAATGAATAAAACAAAAACAAATGGTTACATTTTTGAACTGGGAGCTTCTGGTTTTTTAATTCATCATTTTCAAAGCCTGATTTAACCTAACTTCTTCGGGGGTTACCACCACGACAGGCACAACCACCTTGCAGCCACAACTCTGAGCAGCAGCCTCAACAATGGAGGTGCGGAACATGGTCCATTCGGACTCCATGTCCTCAGCCTCCCTCGGAATGCTGTTGAAGTTCTGCTGGAGGTGGGAGTTGAAGAATGCCCACGAGAACGCTGAAGTCTCCAAGCAGGACGATGGAGTCACTGGATGGAGCACCCTTGAGCACTCTCCAGACTGTAACAAAGTCCAGCCCCTCTCCAGGAGACTGGTTCCAGAGCCCAGGCCATGCGTTGTGGTAAACCCGACTATATCTAGCCAGTATATCTCAACCTCAAGCACTAGCTCAGGCTCCTTCCCCACCAGAGAGGTGATATTCCATGTCCTAATAGCATGTCTTGATAACCGGGGATCGGTCCACCACGGCCTCCGCCCTTGGCCACTGACCGACACACTGCACCCGACCACTACGACACCTCCTGCGGGTGCTGGGCCTACAGGAGGGTGGGCCCATGTCGTCTCTTAGGGTTGTGCTAATGCCCGGCCACCAGACGCTCTCCCTCGAGCTCCCTCCCCAGGTCTGGCTCCAGGGTGGGGCCCCGGTAACCCTATCCGGGGCAGGGTAAACAGTTCCCTTGTTGGCATTTCCATAGGGGTCTTCTGAACCGCTCTTTGCCTGGCCCCTCCCTCAGGACCAATTTGCCGTGGGAGATCCTACCAGGGGACAAGCCCCTGGACAAAATAGCTCCTGGGATCACTGGGACACACAACCCCTCCACCACGATAAGGTGGCAATTCACGGAGGAGTTAAAATATTTATGTAAAATACTATGGTTAAAATATTATGATTCATATTAATTTCCTGCCTTGCGTAACACAATTAAAAAAACTGCATCAAAAAGGGAGAGATAGGTGCCTCCCTTAGTGGCATGCAAGCTGTGTAAAGGTTTGCTGTGGCCACATAGTGACAATACAATGCACCCTCCTGTAAAACAGGTTTTTATACAATGATCTGGCAGAATAATTGATAATTTTGGGTATTCATTTAGCAAATTATGGCTGGCTAAACAACATTTTAAATGAAATAGATTATCATTGTTTTGTTTTAAATTATATTTTCACTCCTATAAAGGATATTATCTGAAGTGGTTGCTGCTGTAATGTAATTCAGTTCACATGCATAAGGACCCATGTTCACAGGCTGCCCAGCTCTGCAAATACTTGTCAGAAGAGTGGTCTGGATTGTCAGGGGGAGTGAGTTTTCTTTTGATGTCAGTCAGACAGACAGAGTCATGGGAGAGAGCTAGATCAGTTAAAACGGGAAGGCAGTTCTCATTAAAAAATATGACATTTTGGCCTCTTTGTTTGTGCTATAACTATATCCCACTTAAAACAAGCCTTATTCAGTATATTCGATGTAGAATTGAGTTTTAGAATTGAGTTCTAGTTTACAAAATGTAGAATACAGTTCACACACAGTGGTACAGCATACTGGAGCACAGTGCTTGTTTTCTTGCCGTATGAGCCTGCATCACTTTATTGGTGCCTAGATGGAAATGCATCTCTTTCAGAATAGCAGGATTAAAAACTAGTCAGAGGGTCAAAGGTTGTGTATTGAAGTACCCCACCAGGAATGTTGGAGTGTTGACAAAGCAGGCTAAAATGAAATTGAAGTGATCTGAAGCAGTAGCTCAGAGGAATGAGCTATTACATAGGCTCTTAAAGACTGTGGATCCAATCATCATTGTTAATCTTGAATTTTTTTTTTCCTTAAGAGAGCCAGTATCTTGGTGGGTAAAATCCTGCCAAGGAATTTTTAAGCTGTTCTAGGACTTACCTTATTGCAGTAGGCAGAGGCAATATGTTTTTGAGGTTATTGCTTTGATCCCTGACCTGACTTTGTTTAATAAAGGCGATCAAGTATCCAGAGAGAAAATCTGAAAGCTCTTATAGATTAAACCTACAAGCAATGAAACTCATTGGACCATTTAATGCCAAAAGTTAATATCCTGCTTTGAGGATTACCTTTTATTAGTCTATTAACAAAGTCATTTACAACAACATGAAACATGCACTTGGTGGTGGTGGAAGATTTTATTTTTAAAGAGTTCATGCATCTAAAGATAGATTAATAAAAAACTTTTATGACAGACAGAAACAGAAACTTTAGAGACCATGGATCTTACTATACCAGAATTCAATTAATCTATTTGGTGGTTGGACCCCCCGGAGTCTATACCCTGGTGGTGGTGGCGAAGATCAAGATGGAAGCTTGGATGGTGCACTGAGTGATTTGGATGGGGGGGCATGAATGAGTCTGCAAGGAAGAATGACCAGTAAGCAGTGAGATTTAAAGTATGCAAAATAGAGTGTAGGTTTGAAATACGCGGGCAGAATGATGATTGGACTAGAGCAATGATGACAGCTTTGAGTTTGACAGCATGGAAAAGCAGGAGTGATGTGAAGAATAAACTAGCAGCCAAATACCCAGGAAAGCAGACAGAGGAGTGAATACAGTTCTACCTTATTGCACTTATGCCTAAGCTTCATTTGGGTTGGGTTTGTTCCACCAAAACAGCTCCCACTCATTGAGGCACAGACTTCACTCTGAAGGTGTTCTGTGATTTCTGGTCCAAACAAATTAGCAGCAGGTCCTTTAAGCAAAGTAAGTGGCCAAATCTGGACCCCAGTGATTTGAGTGCATAGAGATCTGCAGAATTTGGAAGCCAAGTCAACACAATGAATCATTTGTTTTGTTTGTTTTTTTCAAACCATTCAGAGAATACTTTGCAGTGTGGCAGGGTACACTGTCCTGCTGATAAAAGCCACTGCTAGGGAATATAACAATGGGTGTATAACAATGTCAACAATGTTTGAGTAGGTTGGATCTGTTCAAGTTAACATCCACATGAATTCAACAAACCAAGGTTACTCAGAGTTTCTGTTTGATTTCTTATGTCTTTTTTTTAAATATGATTTATTTCTGTTTTTTACACAGTGATGAACATCATCATATAATTTCCAGTTATAACATAAGACATTAATTGGAATAATAAACATGAACCAGTAAATTACAAAAACAAAACAAAAAAAAACAAAACAAAAAAACAAAACAAAACAAAAAAAACCCCAAAAAAACAAAAAAAATAACCCCCCCCCCAAAAAAAAATATTTTATATATATATATATATATATATATATATATATATATATATATATATATACACACATCCATACCAAAATAGGTAGGTGAGAGAAAAAAAAAAAAGGAGAAAAAGAACCCAAAAAAAACCCAAAAAGGGGAAGTAAATAAACAAACATTTCATAAGTTTCATAAATAATAAAAAGTGGAAAGAAAAACAAAAAAAGGGGGGGGGGTACACACCAAAAAGAAAACAGATACAGGGCTTAATGTATTCTGTGCTACTATAATTAATAAGAGTTATGTACGAGGTATGCGCAGCTACAGCTGGGATGAGTGAAGATAGCGCCACTCATGGAGTCACATCCAGTGTCAAAGACATAACATGATTCAAGAGTGGTGACCAGATTTTTGAGAATGTGGTTTCGGAGCCTTTAAGAGAGTACCTAATTTTTTCCAGTTTCATGAAGAAGAGGGCATCTTTTATCCAGTGAGAATGTGTAGGTGAGAGAGGATTTTTCCAGTGCATCAGAATAACACGTCTAGCTAACAGTGTAAGGAAGGCCACAAAGTCAGCAAGATAGGGTGACAGTAACTGATTTTTGGGGAGGACCCCAAATAAAGCAGTGAGTGGAGAGGGCTGTATTGTGGTTAAGGTGATTCCAGAAAGTGAATTAAAGACAGATTTCCAAAATGAGGATAGAGAGGAACAGGTCCAAAACATATGACCAAGAGTGGCTGGACTCAAACCACACTTCACACAGCTTGAATCCACGTCAGGAAAGATTCGAGCTAACTTACTTTTGGACCAGTGTATTCTATGGACTACTTTACACTGTATGATTCTATTCCGCGCACATATTGATGAAGAGTGAATGCGTTTTAGAATGGTTTGCCACACTTCGTCTTCTATTTCTATGTTCAGATCGTCAGACCAGGTAGCGCGAAGATGGTTAAACCCAGGGGTCAAGTTGGAAATCAAAATATTGTATATTTTTGATATTGTACCCTTTGGAGTTGGATTAATTTCTAACAGTCTGTCAACCATAGTGGAGGTGGGGATTATCGGGAAACCAGAGAAACGGTGACGAATAAAGTCTCTAGCTTGCAGAAATCTAAAAAAATGGGCACTTGGCAGGTTGAATTTCAAAGACAGTTGAGTGAATGAGGCAAAAGTTCCATCTAAGTATAGGTCCTTCACAAACAGTAGCCCATGGCTTTTCCACACTGCAAAAGTCTTATCAATGAGTGAAGTTGGAAATAAGGGGTTAGAATCAAGAGGTGATAAGAGAGGTATTCTCTGGCTCCCGACATGTTTTATGATTTGAACCCATATTCTAAGGCAATTCTTGACAATTATGTTGTTAGTATGAGATAGGGGCGATATTGCTGGAGGAAGACATAAGAGAGAATGCAAAGAGGCAGAACCGCATGAGGCCTCCTCCACTGGTAGCCATTTAGGAATCTCAAGGTTAGCGCTACACCACAATAACATTGTACGGATATTAGCAGACAATAATAAAAAAGAAAGTTTGGTGTGGTAAGCCCCCCCATTTCTTTACTTTTCTGTAGGATATTCTTTCATATCCTAGGAGCTTTTTTATTCCATATAAACTGAAAAACTGAAGCGTCCAGTGACCGGAAAAACTGTTTTGGGATGAATACTGGTATGCACTGAAAAAGATACAAGAATTTTGGCAACACATTCATCTTGATACAGCTAATGATTTCTTATGTCTTTTGTCCTGTCTCTCTCCCCTCGGCCCCAACCTGTTATGGCAGATGTCTGCCCCTCCCTGAGCCTGATTCTGCCGGAGATTTCTTCCTAAAAGGGAGTTTTTCCTTCCTACTGTCGCTAAGTGCTTGCTCATAGGGGGTCGTTTTGACCATTGGGCTTTCTCTGTAATTATTGTAGGGTCTTTACCTTACAGTATATAGTGCTTTGAGGCAACTGTATGTTGGGTTTTGGCACTATATAAATAAAATTGAATTGAACATTGCCAACAGCATCATACTGCATTTTGCTACTATTTCTTTCTCAAGTTACACCCAAAACACACATTATGTAAATGAAAATGTGAGTCATCAGACAAGGCCACTTTCTAATATTGGTCCAGTTCTAAGGGTTCTAAAGGTGATAGAGTCTGCAGTGTGGTGCACTGCATATTCTGATAGCTTCTGTTCTCAAGGTTTTGAGCAAGTTTTGCTGCAGTCCGATCCATTTTCTTCTGCTTGTGCAATTCAGAGTCATGGGGTCAGGAAACATTTTAAGAATTTAACAAAACAAAAACAGATTTGACTGAAGAGTCAAATCTGTTTGTATCCCAGTCACCATTCAAATTAAAGTTAAGCTAGGTTATGTTAAGTTCTAAATGATGACTCAAATAAATGCTCAGAGGCCTTTTAAGATGGCCTTCAAGTCAATACTTGCTTCTAGAATTACTTGAGCCACTACACACACCGGAAACACACAATTTTCTTCTATGCCCATTTTTCCTACTTTGAAACCACAACTGATTATATTAAACTTTCAAATAGGAACTTATGTGCAGACGTAAGTTCAATGTCAAAAGAAGCAAGGATGCATTAGTATTTCCTAGAAAGAGTGGGCTACTATAAATGTAAAACTAATGGCACAATCTGAATAATTTTACAAGGGAAGGGGTGGGGTCAGATAATCATGAGAACTGTAAATCATTTTGGGTTGTACATGTTTGACATTGGCAGCGAAAATTTGGCAAGTTTTTCATGGGTGCAACCCACATACTCATCTCTGCTGCTCAACCTACAAATGTATTTTTCTTATAAATGTAGCACCCTTTAAGGAGAAATAAATAGGCTTTCCAATGGTTTGAGATTTATTGTCAAAAAAAGCAAAAGAAATAATTGACCAAACATAAATTTTCTTAATTTTTGTGCTGTTTAGGGTTGCAACAATTCCTTGATTTGTTGCTTTGATGCTTCGTTTAAACTCTGCAGCTCAGGTGTCACCATGTAAGTGGAGCGTTTCACCCACATTAGCAGCATTAAAGTTCTCCGTTGCTACGACAGATTTCCGTCATTTGGAAAAAAACAACTCTGTGACACTGAGTGGATCATCACTGACATGTTTTTCCACAAAACCACTGCTCTCTACACCTGTGTGTGTGTGTGTGTGTGTGTGTGTGTTTGTGCGTGTGTGTTGGTGCTCTTTGGGCTGCAGATTTCAGCTGTTATATACCAGAATGAATCGCTATCACCACAGTTTGCAAGCGGGCCCTGCCATTAGCTCTCAGTGTGGCTGGGTCTGAAGCACACTGAGATTTTATGCTTGGAGAAAATTCTGGGCTGATTTGATGAAAGTCCAGCAGGGATAACCAGTAAACTTCAATGCTGAGGGGTCCATCTTCCTTAATAAGTGGAATCCAGGAACAGTAACCTATTATCCTTGGTTTGCTCCCTGGTAAACCTTATGATTCTATCCACTGTTGATGTGGTCAGTGAAGGTTTCTGCTTCTTGGGTTTTGAGTTTGACCCAGGTATCATCCACATATCTGTACCAGTGACTAGGTTCTATCACTTTGAAGGAGCCAAGAGCTTTACTTTCCACTTCCTTTGTGTAAAGGCTGGCTACAATGGGTGACACAGGGAAGCCCATGGCATAACCCAGGGCTCTTCAACTCCAGGCCTCAAGAGCCCCTGTCCTGCAGGTTTTAGATGTGTCCCTGATCCAACACACCTGAATCAAATGGCTGAATTACCTCCTCAGTATGCTTCTCCAGAGTTCTCCAGAGTCCTGCTAATGACTTCTATATGTGATTCAGGTGTGTTCAAGGAGAGACACATCTAAAACATGCAGGACATCTGTGAAAAGCACAGGGTGCCAGTGGTTGACCTGCTAATTCTGGTATTTTATGGCAAATGCCAATCAGGCTGCACGAGTCGAGGCAGTGAGCACAGGGCCCACTAGAGGCCACCCTCATGAAGTCTGTTTCTGATTGTTTCATCAGAGACATTCACACCAGGGGTCTGCTGGAGGACATTTTGTAGGGCTCTGGCAGTGCTAATCCCATTCTTCCTTGCACAAAACAGCAGATACTGGTCCTGCTGATGGGTTAAGGACCTGCTACAGCCCTGCCTGTCTCCTGGAATCTCTTTCATGCTCTTGCGACTGTGCTGGGAGACACAGCAAACCTTCTGGTAATGGTACCTATTGATGTGCCATCCTGGAGGAGTTAGACTACCTATGTAACCTCTGTAGGGTCGAAGTATTGTCTCATGTTACCAGTAGTGACACTGACCTGACACTGAAAAAAATACAATAGATTAATTGGGAAAAACATGTCAGTGACCTCCACCTGTAAAACCATTCCTGTTTTGGGGGTTGTCTCATTGTTGCTCCTCTAGTGTACCTGTTGTTCATTTCATTAACACCAAAGCAGCTGAAACTGATTAAATCACCCCTCTGTTTGAGAACATGTTATACACATAACTACCTGTGTTTATAGTCTTGTCATTTAGCCCGTAATGAAAACTACAGTCTTAAAAGAGCTAAAAAACCTTTGCTGAGGAGAATGAAAGAACGGAAAATAAATAAATAACATGAAAGGCAGCTGATAAAGACATGGATCCTGTTTCCAAGGTGACCAAACATATAATGCTGAGAGTTAGAAAATTAATTCAGTGATGTTATTGCAGTACATGAATTCATAATCAGTTTTAATGACTTTTAATTAATATACATAGATTTTTCCAAGCTCTAAGTATATTTGACAGAGGTGATTTTCCTGCAGGCTGTGAAGGGATTTGCAATTTGGGTAGCAAATGTATCTAAGCCTGTGATGACCTTTTGACCTTTGTTCTGCCATCATCCCTCACATTGCAGTGGTCACACATTTGGCTTTGTGTATCAACCCACTGTTTGGTCCATTGAAAAATATATGCGGTGCTGCTTTAATCTTCTTTATCATCTCTGTGATCTCGTCTTACAAAAGATTTTTTATAAAATGACCTACGCACATCACTTCTCATGATACCGAAAACTACGTTTAAATATAAATCTAAAAAAACCTTTACAAATGAAGCTCCGAGTCTGTTGCCTTGAAAGGTCAAACATACAAGGTTTCCACTGCAGTCTCAGAACACAGCTTTGTTAGCAACTTCAACTGTAGCAGTTCACCTTTCCTTCCCATCTCTATCATTATGAAACTCATAAATTACTCTCACTACCAATCCGGCATCCTGATAATGACAATATTTTAATTCGGGAAAGTTTAATACTTAAATGTTACTTAAACTATGCGTAACCTCTGTCCTGCATTCTGTAACCTCATGAAAAAATTTGCACTCAATATAATATTTCATGTGGCATTTTGACATGTTTAGTTAGACTTCAGCAAAACATATTTGTAATAACAATGATTCTAACATGCATCAGGTGTTACTCATTGCAGACTGGACTTCATAAACTTGAATTTAATTGCATTTCTAAACTTAAGAAGCTCTGTATTGTGAAACACATTATGTTTTCTCCCCATCAAAATAACCAGCCCTTCAAATGTGTGTGTTCATATAGTTTGCACCTAACATATGCCTAAGATTTGTATTTCCTGTTTGTTTTTATGGCATTGTTGGACCAAAACAAAAAAAAAAAAACCCAAAGAATTTATTTTACAGATCAGTCAAGACACTGGTGGGATTTTTTTGCTATGTGTTAAACCCTTCTCCTCTGCTTTAAGACCTTCTATAACCTAAACATAACAATTTGACTGGTGAAGCTATTTGAAGCAGAGAAGTGCCTGTGGGAAAGTGCTTTATGTTTCACTCAGACCAAGAAAGCCCTTTTAACCTTTAAGATATTTGCTGGCCTTCCTGACCAGAACTTGCCATCTTAAACACCCCTGCTGTGCTTTGGGATAAACATTTTTAAGGCATTTTTTTCACTTGACTAGCAGCCAAATACACACCTTTATCCAGGGAGCACACCTGTCAACCATGCACTCAGGGATAAATTGTGGCTTGTTCATGTGTCTGTACAGTGGCAAGTTTACATGCATTAGTCAAGTATAACTGACCCAAATGGACATGGGATTAGTGCAAAGTGAATTTTTATCATCGTGTATTGTGTAACAAAATAATATATTTATTTCCTTCCTTTTTTGTTTTTGAATTTTTGCCCACAGCAGCTTTTGTTGGCAGTGGAGAAAGACAGGAAATGGGGGAAAGATATAGGGGAAGACACGAGGGCAAATTGGCAACAGGCTGGGACACTAACCCGCGCCGCCCACGCCGCGACACAACGCGGCATATGCATTTTTTTAAAGCTAACTCACAAACATGTCACCATCCAAACATTGAATCAAAGAGAAAACACACCGGCCCTATTGTCCATACTCGTAATTTTCCAAGAAGTAAAATAACTTTCATTTTATGGTCATTTTCATTTTTTTTGTAAACATTTATCTCCTGTAATAAGTAAATAGGTGATCTAGGTGTCGCTGACCAATCTTTCATGGAAATTCTGCGTGAATCAGACTCGTAGTTTTGCTACATTTTTGTTAACAAACATACCAAAAACAGTATCCTGTTCCCCCTGCAGGGGCGGGGTAAAAAAGTGGCTTTATCAGTTAATTAATGGACTTACAACTGCATTATTACAACATGGCTGCAATACTGATGATGATGGTGAATGTGTGTTTTTAGTCCCCACACTAGTCAATTGGGGATTTTTGGATTTTTTACTGATATATCTCAACAACTCTTAGAGGACCATGTAACCATGTACAACCACAATTCCAAACAGAATGCAATGATTTGCAAATATCATAAACCCTTATTTTATCCATAACAGAACATAGAAAACATATCAGATGTTTAAAGCTAAGCATTTTACTGTTTCATGAAAAATATTAGCTCATTTTGAATTTGATGACAGCAACACTTCTCAAAAAGTTGGCACAGGGGCGACAAAAGGCTGGAAAGTAATGGTCCTATACGAAGCAGCTGGAGGGACATTTTGCAGCTAATTAGGTTAATTAGCAACACGTCAGTCAAAAAAAAAAAAAAAAGAGAGAATCTTAGAGAGGCAGAGTATCTAGAAGTAAAGATAAAGTAGGCAGAGGTTCACCAATCTGCAAAAAACAGCTGCATTTACAAATTGTGGAACAATTTTAAAATAATTTTGATCAACATAAAATAGATTTTTCATACCTCATCATCTATAGTACATACTGTCATCAGGCACATTTCTGTCATGAAAATCACTGCGTGGTGTCAGGAACACTTCCAGAAATCACTGTGAACACAGTTCACTGTGCCATCCGCAAATGCAGCTTCTCATCAACGCTTAGTTCAAAAAAGCCTGCATCTCTGATGGTATTAGTGCCTGTGGAATTGGCAGCTAGCACATCTGGAAAGGCACCTCCAATGCTGAAAGTTATCTACAGGATTTAGAGCAACATATGCTCCGATACAGATGATGTCTTTTTCAGGGAAGACCATGCATATTTCATCAAGACAATGTTAAAACACATTGCAGCTTTTACACGAACATGTCTTCATTATAAATTAATCTGGGTGCTTAATTGACCTGTCTGCAGTCCAGACTTTTTACCAACTGAAAACGTTTGGCGCAGCATGAAAGTAAAAAACACACCAAAGAAGTCTGAGGACTGTTGAGGAGCTATATCAGATGAGAATGGGTCAGTATTCTTCCCCCAAAAGTCCAGCAATTGGTCTCCTCAGTTCCCAGGTATTTTTGCTCTGTCCCATTTTGCATCAAGCATTGCTTAGCTAAATACAACATCACAATTCTTCTGGTTGTAGATGCTTTGATCTGTTAAAAAACTAGAGACACAAGTAAAAAGGTGTAATAAAACAAAACAGCTTGAAAAATATACTGGTTTCAAGGCAAAACCTGGCTAGTAGCAAGTTGTTTCCATTAGCTTTCCACTCTAAAATTAATTTTCAAATACCTCCAATTGTCCTTGTTCAGTGCCTTTTGTAGATAATATTATTGAGGATGCTTTTCCTCCCTGTCTAATGGCCTTCTGTAAGGAGTTGTGGTTTTGCTTGAGACAACTCCCAAGCTTCCAATGAAACTCCTGACCAAGCAAGACCTAATTACACTGTAGTCTGTCTCTCTGGAGACAGTGAAGAAAGGAAGCTGTTTGGTATAGAGTGAGCCAGTTTCTGTGTTAGATGTGTGTGCACCCAGATCTTAATAACTATTCATGGCTTGTGATTACTTACTTATTAGTTATTGTTTGTGCATCTAACTGCCGTACAGTCTGCTTCCATTTGTACATGGCAGCTAACATAAAAGCTCCCTGTGAGTCAGCACAAACAGAAAAGTGTGTGTCTTGTCCTCTATTTACTTGTCTAACTTTTCTTCCCATTAAGTGGGCTAAATTCACTATAAGCTATTCCCACTGTGATTAATGATGTCTCGATCAGATTAAACATCGGATCCGAACGCTGACATCCTAACTTCTGCCTCTGTTGACCCCTGTAATGCAGTACTGTTTGTCACACTCAGTCTGTTGACCTGTTTGTTAACCTCCCCTCTTGCTTTATACGCCATTTAAATCTTTCTCGTATTTCTTCTTTAATCACTGCTTTCCACTAGTTTCATTGTCTCTCCATCACCATCTCTCTTTGTCCTCCTCATCATTTCCTCTTTTGTCTGTCCTCTTCTATCTTGCATATCTTTACTGACTCCTGTTTATCTCTGTTCTTCCTCTCAATCTCAGTCTTTTTCTCTGTCTTGACCTCTGTATGTCCACATTTGTCTCCTTTCATCTTTTCTTTTATTGCTCTTTTTCTTGTTCTCTCCCCATTTCTAATTGACCAAAGCTGAGAAAAAAAAAAAATCCATTACACCATGGCAGACTTTCTGAAAAATGAATCGCTCAAATGAAAATGTCAAACCCAATGTTGTATATAATTTGCATCACGCCATCCTACATACCATTACAAGCTGACTCATCTTTGTCCGATGCAAAAGTTCAACTAGTTAAGTTGTTTTGCCAATCATCAAAGTACCATTAAGCCTGTTAATGACCTTCAAAACCAAAAAGATGTCATTTAAAGGAAGGCAGAATTCTGATGAGATCTGTGCAATTCTATGTAGGGTGACTGTGTGAGATGTAAATAAAGCTGTATTTTTGTATTTTCTATGACAGCATGCAGAGGTAGCTCAAGTTATAGAAAATGTTAAACTTTAACAGGCATTTTTGAGGTGAGTTCCTAGTCTTTTGTGCACCTTTTCAAGTTTTACTAGTAAGTTAGCAAGTGTTTGCATACACCTTCTTCATGGAAACTAGAACTAGAAATACTGTGTGGCAACCATTGATGTGATTATTGACATCAAAATAAATTCCCTGCAAAGGTGAGTTGTGCAGCTTCTTCTTTCAACATATTGAACTGCAGCTATGTTCCAGGGCTGCTGTCTGGAACATGCTCTTTTTTTTGAAGGGCATCTCTTAAGAAATTACATGCTCAGTTTGCTGGCTTTGCAATTGATGCTGCAGCTGCTGTGATGGGCTGATAGAGAGGAATGAATTCACACCTGTGTAAAAAAGATCAACCCTAACCTGACCATCATTCACAAGTTAGAAACCGCGGCTTGTGATGTTATAGAACACATTACAAAGCCGTTATATTTTCAAAAATGTATTCACTCACAGACTCAAAAGTTTGCTGTTTCCCTGTCTGGAGATTTGAAGATGTGGGTAAAAGAGAGTGACGAGCTGCATGAGACGCTCAGCAGGAAATCCACAGGAAGTCTGTCATCAAAGCAAACTGTTTTCTAAGTTTGATATGTAGGAATCTACTAAATAGGAATATTTAGGCCATTTAATATTTTTTGAAATTAACAGTATTTTGCGCTGTTGAAATTTGACCTTATTTCATGTTAAATATTGAAGTTAAATGGTACAGCTGGCCAAATAGAGCAAAGTGAAAAGGGGGTTTGATTCTTGATTGTAAAACCCTTTGGGTTGTTATGCTTGAGTGGATCACACGTGTCTGAAGAGGAAAACATGAAACTATTAATATTGTGCATGTTGATGTGATTTACAAAAAGTTACAGGTTCACTTAGTTTAAAAAAAAAGCTAGCTTAATATAAAAAAAATGGAAGTTGCTGATGCACTCTGTTTGGGATAAAATAACTCGTCCATCCATCCAAAAGAAAAAAAAAATTCTTGGAGTAATTCAGCAACCAAAAGAGAAGTTTTTCATTTTCATTAAAAAACAGAGCGCATGTGTCGGCTGTGTGGCAGACAGAGTGTGGACCCAAATGCAGGACTCGGGAAACAGGAGTTAAACTCCAAAAAAGAAGCTTTAATGCTGAAGTCTCTTCAGAAAATTTAACAACAAGGCCAGACTGGAGCCAGAAATGCAAGAACTCAGAGACAAAAGGGAAAACACACAACATGGGAGCACACTGTATGAGGGAGGACATGACAAAGAACTGAGGAAAACTGAGGGCTTAAATATACACATTATGTAATTAGGGAGAGGACACAGCTGGGGAAAACAAAACACAGGTGAACAGAATCTAATTAACGAGGCAAAGGGATGCAAAACTGAACACAACGCACACGAGACAGGAGACCAACAAAAGGAACCCGAGGGAGGTAAACACCAAACGGAGAAGGAGACTTGACAACAAGCCATAGGGGAGACAGGATGACTAGACCAAAATAGCCCATCACGAAACTATAGAATCCACTACATGATCCAAAATATAGTTACAATAACTGAATGTTTATACAAGAACACAAGAAATTATAAATAAGAAAAACTCAGGACCAAGAACAAACTCAAAACACTGGGTCAAAGACCCAGGATCCAAAATATTGAGGGGATCTTCTGAGTTTGTCTAGTTTAACATGGGGGTACTATTGTGTTTATGACAGCATGTGACGTCAAATATGATGCCACATTCTTTTTTTAACCTCATAAAAAAGTCAGGAGTTCAACCCCAACATTTTTCAGGTATGCAAGGGACTATAAAAGAATGCACTACTGAACATATTATTAAAATCCACCTATACCATGATAAAGAAGTGCAAAACCAAAGAAGCATTTCTCTTTAGTTTTAGCTTTTCTGCTCTAAACCATTATAGCTGACAACATCTTGCTACCCCAGATAAACACAGCTAGTGTTGAGAAATATAACGGCCAATTCACTAATGCTTAAAAATCTAAAACTGTAGAAAAATGGCAATTACCAATATAAACTATGATCCTCTAAACAGACGCATTACAGACACTAAAAGTGTTTGAAGTGTGTAATTTTCCTGTGCGGCCCTGAGTCACACACTGGCGTCATCATCACAACTTTGACGTAGCCCCGATGTAGATTATAAATAAATCTCCACTGACTGTGAAATCTAAATTTGCTAATGCTAAGATGAGCATGAAAAAGGACACTGCACTTAAAAAGAAATGGGTCATGACCCACGGTGATAAATATCATGGCAAATAGAGATCAAAAAATATACATTGCATGATTTTCGCTGTTAACACCAGCTTCTTGCAGTGCCAAGCCCTCACAAGCATAGCAGTCTATACACATATGAGTGAGGGTGGAACCACTTCACTGCTTAGTGTGTGTGTGTGTGTGTGTGTGTGTGTGTACATTTGTGCACGTGTGTGCTCTACATGCCAGATGACATCAATGAACCACCCACACTGCAGGCAGAGTGAACTTGGAGTATGAGACCATGCCTCACTTCCAACACATTTATAATTCAACATACTGTTTCACTCTAGTCATCTCTTTCCTGCTCTCCCTTTCTGCTCTCCATCCACGCTTATCCCTAGGGTTGTCCCCCAACTAAAGATATTCCTGGTTAACTCATAGCCATGCGTTTAAGGACTTAGCTAGCTGTTGCATGTGAATGAATTAAATCATTTAAATATATTTTGGGTGGGGTACAGGGACATCATAAAAGTTTATTTTAGGGTTGAGAAAGAATGTTCTGGTACAGTACAGATTCTGTTAACGGTGCTACAGTACAGAGAAGTGTAATGACAAGGAAATATAATGTTTATGAGCATGGATGTGTGGGAAGCAACCTTTTAGCATCACACATAAAATGAGCTGTTATTTAGTGTGCTGCAACAACCAGCAAAGACACGGTTTAACATCGTTGACTGTTGTACCATTTGGCAGGTCAATTTGGGTCCCCAAACCACATGTTTGAAACCCCTGCTTTAGAGAAATTGTAATGGACTTATCTGACAAACAATATGGCCTGAAATTTTATTAAGGGTGTTACTTAGCACAAATTAGCAGTGTGTTCTACTTGTACATTTTGCAAGCTAACACAGTTATCAGCTAACGCTAGCAAGTTAACCAAGCTTGCGTTAGATGATAACGCCACCCTCTATAAATATTGTTACCTGCAGCTCCAAAAACCAACATGATGGTTGGCAAAAGCTAATGTTGAAGGTTCTGCTCCAGACTCCAGTGGATGATGTGACGGTGGTTACTCTCATCTCTGATTTCAAATAATAAACTGTGTTTGAGTTCGGCAAAAGCCAGGCAGATGTTTTCCTGTAGATTCCATGTCACCTTCTCAGGGCTGTCCTTTACCTTCTTGAAATGTTCCCAAGCTGGTTTCCTGGTAATTATGAGCTAAATATCACGGGGAGCAGCTGTGTAAATGACAGTGTTTTTAATTTACCAAATGATTTTTTTCCTGCGACAAACTGAAAGATCAAAACTTGGTTGACAGACTCTGCTCATTGAGGAACGTTTGGTCGACTGTTTGGGGACACTTACTTGTTCCCCAGTCTCTTATGTGTATCTCTTTCCACCAGTTGTCGTCTTCTTCATCAACAACCACACCTCTCGCACCCTCTCAGCCTTTCTCATTAACTCCTTTTGAGCTCTCTTTTTCATCTGCCTCGCCAGACCTTCCCTTATCGCAGCCTCTCTTATATATTTTTTTTTTTACCCCCCTCCTCCTCAGCCACAGTTTCGCTAATATTATTTCCAGAAGCAAAGGATGGCATTAGCTGTCCATATGCTTCAGCACCAACATGCAATATGTTGGCACATGACAAGATTGTGTGCCCCTCAGCAAACTGCAGAGAGCAGGAGCAGGGAAGCATCAGTAGAGCTCACCAGTCAACCGTGACAGGCAGCCGTCCACCATATGATAACCACACTGGTTACTATTCTCCCTCTCTCCTTTTATAGTTAGTTTTTGCCTCTTCTTGTATCAATCTTTTCCGACATGTAACTGCAATAAAATTTCCATATCTTATCGATTACTCCAGTCTTTAGTGTTCTCTAGAGATTACATATTTACTGTTCACTTTCATTTTTTTTTTTTTCCCGTGCAGTTTGCCTCCCACGCATACTCTCCGGGTGTCATCTTTTAGCCTCCCTGCATCATTTTCCCTCATTGTCTTTGTCATTCTCCTCTCATTTTATCTTCCTTCAACAGTTTTGCCTGATTCTGATTTTAAGTACCGCTGCCTTTTGTTGGTTGCTTGTATTGCTGTTTCCCTTTTGTCTTCTGCTCTTTCATCCTCCTCTGCAAAATTCTTTAGCTCTTTCCTTCAACAGCTCGCTTTTTCCCCCTGAATTACGTATCTCTCCATTTCTTCGTCTGTGTATGTCTTCTGTGGTTTGATATGACTGGGAAGGATGTTTTTATTCAGCATATAGTGATATGTTCCTCAGTGCACAGTGCATGAATTTGGGGGACGCCGCTTGTCTTGAGAAAATCTTTAATTGGAAAATGAATATTGCTATGAAAACATAAAGAAATGTATGATAAAACATTTTAAAACTAAATTTAAGTGTGTCATTCACTCAAAAAAGTTTCACAAAAAGAAAACAAAACTTTAACAACGCAACACATTATATTCCACATTGAATCTGTTATAGAACAATTATACACACATATAGTGCTGTAAAAAAGTATTTGCTCCCGTCCCAGTTTCTTATTCTTTTGCATATTTGCCACACTTCAATGTTTCAGAGCATCAAACAAATTTTAACAAATTTTAAATCAGACAAAGATTTCTGCTCTGTTTGAGCACTCAAAACAGTACGAGCCTCATTCTCATGCACTTTTTTTCTGTGCCTAAGTACTTTTAAATTAACATCCACACACTCTGATGGATGCATCGAGGAGAACCTGGGGCATCTTGTGCAAGGATGTTTCGAAATGCAAACTGGAGGAGTTAAGGATCAAACCACTAACCTTCCAAATAGTAGAAAAACCCGCTCTACCTCCTAAGCCACAGCCATCCTCGACAAAGAGCATTTTAGAACACGTTCACAAAGGTCTCTTAAACATGTCCCACAGGGATAATGAAATGGTTGGTTAGAATATCAACAGAATGAAGTTAATAGTTCTTTTGCAAGCTTTCCTTGCAAGTTTTTCCATCCCACTGTTGCCAAGTGCTTGCTCAAAGGGGTCTTTTTGACTGTAATAATTGTATGATCTTTACCTTACAATATAATGTGCCTTGAGGCAACTGTTTGTTGTGCTATATAAATAAAATGTAATTGAATTGTTGTGCATTTACAAATGTTCTTCTGCCTACTTCTTGGTTGCCTTCATATCAGCTCAAAAGAGTCTGGCCATTCTTCTCTGACCTCTGACATCAACAAGGCAGTTTCAAACAGAGACCTGCTGCTCACTGGATAATTTCTCTTTCCCTGAAACATTCTCTGTAAATCATAGAGATGACAGGAAAATCCCAGTAGATCAGCAATTTCTGAAATACTCAGACCAGCCCGTCCAGCACCAACAACCACACCACATTTAAAGTCACTTAAAACACCTTTCTTCCCCATTCCGATGCACAGTTTGAACTTCAGCAGGTTATCTTGATCATATCTACATATCTGAATGCAGTGAGTTGCTGCCATGTGAGTGGCTGATTAAATATTTGCATGAACGAGTAGTTTAATAGTTCTGCCTAATGAAGTGGCAGGTGAGTGTAGTGCCAAGTTGTGTGCAGTAAAAACTTCTAAATGAAAGTTAAATTGCTTTCAGCATGTACACTTTCAAGAGAAACAAGCTGTCCTGGGGTGCCACGGGCCGAAAAATACAGAACACTGCCAGCCTTATCCTTTAAGCATTTATAGTCTGCCTATACTGTAGGCTCTGACCTGTTCATATATAAAATGCCAAACTTCATCCTCCTTTTAGATGTTCTAATGAAATACACGCCAAAACCAAGCAAGAGGGAAATATTCTTGTATTTTTCACTTATGAGTAAAATTAAAAACAATGCCCCTTACACACAAATAATACTCTCTTTGGATTACTCTGTAGTGAAAAAAAAAGAAAGGAAAAAAAGAAAATGGGTTGTTTAGAATTTGATTTGACTGAACAATTTCTTTCTCAGCGTGCTGCCACCACCTGCATGACTCTAATATTTTCTTTCATACGCCCTATTCGTTTTCAATTTTTTGTCATTCCTGTCATGTCATATCCCTCTCTGCATCTCACTATCTCTGTCTCTCAGAGAGCAAAGTGTTACAGATAAAGAGTTGGAGTTTTGGGAATTACAAAGGCAAGAAAAGGCAAACCGTAACTCTTCGTGTACATACACTGCTATCAGTTAATGGCACCCTATTTATCCACAAACTGAAACTGAACAAACAGGAAAATAAGGTTTTTCTATCAGTGGATGATTTTGTGCTATATGCTGATTGTTGCCATAACGATCCAAATGCATTTGTGTGCTGATGAAAACATGACATGACAGTAATTTTTTTACATTGTCCTGCATGGTCATTGAAATTTTTTAAAGATTAAATGCTTTCTAATTACTTAATCATTTTTTTAGACTTGTGTGTGCCTTTGTTACATACATACATTCCCTATTTCTGTTCTTGGTCATAAGGTCAAAGGATATCTTTAAATATGACGTCAGCACTTGTAGATATTCATATCAACATTTTATCATGCCATCATGAACTGCCAACTTAAAGTGCAGCACTAGTGCTGTATCTGCTCTCAACCGCCTGAAATGTCAGCGAACAAATGGCTGTACAGCTGCAGTCTCTCCCAAAGTCATTTATCACAGAGGTGAAAATTGATTATAATACGGAATATTAACATTGTAGGGCTAACTTTTTCACTCCAGCTGGTGGACGTGGAATGAGTTATAAATCTGAACTGTGCAGAGCAAAAGAGAAAAGGAGACTAAAAAGGAGGAAAATGAGTTTGTGTTTGGGACACGGTTACACATTTACACACGCTAAGTCTGAATGGAAAAAAGGAATTCTTCTTCATAACCCTCTGTGGTTTGGAGCCAGGAGGACATGACTGACCTTTGCGCGCATGCACGCACGCACGCACACACACACACACACACACACACACACACACACACACACACACACACACACACACACACACACACACACCCAACAATGCCTGTAGAGCTGGGAATACACAATAACTCATCTACCCTCTGAGTTCCACAAGAGCCATTGACTACAGCAGGAGCGCTGCAGAGGGGACAAGAGAGACAGAAAGAAAGGAATGTTAATGGGGAGGCAGGAAGCAGGAAGAACAGACGCAGAAGAAAATACAAGAATGTATATAACAATGCAGAAATTGAGGAAAAGTGGCAAAGAGACAAAGCACGACATACTTTAGCACCAAGGGGGGAAAGGCACACTTTCCACTCCTTATTATGTATTCCTGTAAGTGAGAGAAGGAAATCAGATCAGTTAAAAATAAAACTCTCCACTGTACATCTAAAACTAATATTCCTAAAACACTTAATGGAGTGTAAGAAATTTAATGCTTTACTCATTTCCAGTGCTTGGCCTGCCTGAAAGCACTTTTAGCTATGCACTCTCAGCTGTCTATCCAATGATCTGCCCAGCTAATGCTTGCAGGGGGCCTTGT